>NW_003530569.1:0-1022 GCF_000181795.1 Trichinella spiralis
AGTTTAACCCTCCAAGAAAAATTGCATCCGCTTCGAGTTCGTGAGCTGATTTTTGCGAAATGGTATCGGCAGTTTTTCTTTGGGCATTTGCATCTTTCTATCATCAAGTTCCTGGTAGGCAGATTGTAAATGTCAACTGTGTGTAATTCGAGTTGATTTTAAGTGAACAGAAATTTTTTCATATAACTAATACTTTAATATAATTGATGAAATTTTAATATATTTATCAAAAAATGAAAAAATGTGACAAGTAAAATTTATTTTTCAAATGTTTTGTTGTTTAATGTAATTTTTTATAAATCGTAACGATTCATTTAGTTTATAAAATTTTGTCGTTGATGATGGTAGTAGTTTTTGGTTAAAATTTAATTTAGACATGTTAAAAAGTTTCTTTCGATTTTAAAATTACAAATACGTGAATATTAATTTTTGAATGTAATTGAATTCTTTTATTTATCAATTTCTTTTCTCTGTTTGACGAGGAATTCGTTGTTTTATTTTTCAGACCAAATTTTTATATCTTCTGTTTTTAAGGTTTATATGGCGACGAAGGAATTCTGCCTGTTCGATCGGTTTTGAAATGCAGTAAGATTTTTTTTGTAGAAGTTTATGATTTATACGATTTTAAGCAAATTTCTGTTATTTTTTTGTTTTCTATCGTCGTCTTTTTAAGTGATAACATTAGTTTACATCGTAAACGCTGAATTTATTAGGATGAGTGCGAAATATTTTTTTCATTAGCAAGGATAATAAAGTAACGTTGCAATAATGAAAATTGATTCGAAATGTTAAATATTAGGTTTCATTTTTGTATTTTTAGAGGGAGATATAATGCATTGCGCATTTTTGAATGAAGCACCAACTGCTGTGTACATCTTCCAGCGTTTACTTTTCTTGTCTCCCAGCCAGGCATTGGAAGCGACTGCTTTGCTGGGCATGATTGTCGCAGCGCTGTCTTGTTATTTCTTGTACGTTCGAAGTGCTATAATATATTTTATTCTGTGGTATTGTACATTTTCTTG
>NW_003530570.1:0-671 GCF_000181795.1 Trichinella spiralis
TCGGCGCTCAATGTGTTTTCTTATATCGGTGGCGTCAATGTTAGCCTCCCATCCGACCCGTCTTGAAACACGGACCAAGGAGTTCAGTAGGCACGCGAGTCGTTGACGTTTTTCATTGAACAGTCGAAGGCGAAATGAAAGTGTTAATGAAAATGAACTGTACTTCTTTATGGAGTGCTGTTCAATTTTTCAACATGATCGTCCTTTTTTGTGCTTAATTGTGCAAAATAATAGATGTATGGGGACGCGCAGTGTGGTGCCGTTGAATAGTCGCACTGTTCTCTCTTTCTCTTCGGGGTTGGAGGAACAATTGTCGATCAGTCGGTTTCGGAGCGTGCACACTGGTACCCGAAAGATGGTGAACTATGCTTGAGCAGAATGAAGCCAGAGGAAACTCTGGTGGAAGTTCGTAGCGGTGTTGACGTGCAAATCACTCGTCTGACTTGAGTGTAGGGGCGAAAGACTAATCGAACCATCTAGTTGCTGGTTCCTTCCGAAGTTTCCCTCAGGATAGCTGGCATTTGTTTGTAACAATTTTATCCGGTAGAGCGAATGATTAGAGGTGTTGGGAACGCAATGTTCTCAGCCTATTCTCAAACTTCGAATGGGTAAGCAAGGCGTTTTGCTTTGATTTTACGATGAAATCGCCCAATTAGAATGTATAAATGCCT
>NW_003530571.1:0-717 GCF_000181795.1 Trichinella spiralis
TGTGGTGGATTCGAACGAGCACATCGACCATATAGATGGCAAAAATAGTATGTAATCGACTGCATTACATTCGCATCCATGTTGCTTTCATCAAACAGCACATGATATCGCGTCGGTCTACTAGTTCCCTGCAATTCAAATAATATTAATAATAAAGATTCAAAACATTTCATAAAGTCATACTTGAATTCCATGATGACTGCACAAAAAGAAATCATATTCATCAGGAGATGTCACTACTCTATCGATAACAGTACCAGCAGGGATGTTTTTCCCGCGTCCTCGTGCTGCAGCTTCATCACAACAAAAAAATCGAGCATGATGTCGCTTTTGAACCACAATAAACGTAATCAACGGCCGGTAATTTGTTGCAAATGATTTGCAAGCCCTACGAAGAGCAGGCAGTTCTTCTTCCAAAACCTTTTTAAAAAAATAAATTTTTACTTTGCTTCAATTAATGATACAACACAATTTCACCTGCATAAATTGACCTTCGGATACTCCATCTCGATAAACAATAATATTTTTCGGAGCCGTACCATTAACATCAAGATATTCCAGTAAACGTTCTGAAAATTGTTCGATAAATCCAGTGATCAGTTCTTGCTTCGCTGGTTGTAGTTTCACCGAAGCATGAAATTTCGTCACTTTTGTATCCACATTTCCAACAACCTTCAAATCAAAAACATTCCCTTCAATAATTTGGAAGTACAATAA
>NW_003530572.1:0-742 GCF_000181795.1 Trichinella spiralis
AATATAACAATTGCAAAATGAATGATTTCTTTTAATAATTAAAATTTACACATAAATGAATATACATAAATAAATATTTTCATATGGATTGTCAATATTTTAAGATAAGTGACGGTATTTTATGATCATCGCAGACCAAGAAGACCAACTCGGCAGTTAACAAAACAGTTTACGAAATCTTGAGATGCTGGTTCAGCATGTAGATATCCTCTAGTCATAGATTCTTGAGCTGCCTGCTGATAGGCTGCATACTGCTGCTGGCATTGTTCAGCACACAATTTTCCAGTTTCGGTTTTCAACTACAGTAAAATGAATGCAACAATAAATAGCTGTGTGAAAATCAACATAAAGTCATATCGTTATTGATGTATTTTATATAATTCTTATTTATATAAATCTGCAAATAAATATTCTTGAACTTACCATATCGTCAAACACAGCAGCTGACACCCTGAAAAATGTTTCACACATTTTATACATGAAACGTCAAATAAATCAGCATTTTTCAGTAAGCAAATAAGTTCTGAACTTTCAAAACCATATTTATTTAGCTCGTGTTATTGATTTCTTCTAATATTACTCTTCAAAAGTGCACGTGCTATGCATTATTTTATTACATTTGATGGATTACATAATGCAATAGTTAATTATGTTCAAAAAAATAAATGCACTGACAGAATTTGCATTTCAAGATATTATACATTGAAATTAATTTTCAAATGACACACTCTTTCATGAAATA
>NW_003530573.1:0-881 GCF_000181795.1 Trichinella spiralis
TTTCCGTGATTTTATTTAGGAAGTATAATTTAACTTCATATTATAAGATGCTTTACTTTTCCTCATTTATCGGCTTATTTCGTTTTTATGCTTGCATTCTGTGTTCATGTAAGATAAATCTGTCTGCTGGAATTACGACAATAATGTGAAATGAAACTTGTATTTATTTCATCAAAAACATAAAAGATGCTGTGCGGGCAAACCGGCTATCATCAGTTTGATTAATTACCTCCAGATTCGCATATGTTTTTCATTTATTGCATTCTGATTTATGCCTGAATTCCATTTTTATTTTATTCTCGTTTTTGATTTTTGAATTTTGTGCATATTTGCGCAAATTGAGACGTCTGATGATTTTCTGGCAAGCTTCATATTCCCGGGTCAGCCCAATAAAAAGTCAACCTGATTATCAGATACAATATTCCATTAGCCGCCACAAATGCACTTTCCTTCCGCAGCTTCCCAGTCTTGCTCCTATTTTACCAACAAACTCTGCCTACTTGATCATACACAAATTTCTGTGTCCCACGCCCCAATGGCTCTTATTATAACGCGTTTTATTCGTACAGCTTGCCTGTCGGATACCTACATAAATTGTACACTGACACTGAAGACCTCTTCTCCACCTTCCCCTCCTCTAACCTCCATTTCAGCTCCCAATACCGTCAAGCACCCACCACCACTACTATCTCCTCCCTCATAGCATCAGCCAATCGGTTTTTTCATAAAATTGCTGCAGGAAGTATTGCTCTTAGCTGCTGTCTTTGATTTCTTGATTCCTACGTAACTGGTTTCTCTCCATAAAAATTATGAATGTTGCTTTGAAATTTGCAACGATCAGTAGTATTTAACTGAATGTTTGAGGGATGCCCGTAAAATGG
>NW_003530574.1:0-817 GCF_000181795.1 Trichinella spiralis
CCGCAGGTCCACGATCCACGTCTGGCACTCTCACTGTACAATTCTGACCTATACGAGCGGTATTAACATTTTCTTAGTTCGTCGTGTCATTTTTGCTGCTGCTCTAGTCTGCCCTAAAGCTGCTTCTTTTCGTGCTTTTATAAATGTCTCAGGAAGATGTTTCATAATACTGCTTTCATTTTCGTCATAGTTTTTTCCATCTCTGTTCAAACTATCTTCATCATTGGCTTCATGAGATGTCAAAAATTCTTCAATTTCTTCTTCTGTTTTCGCTGCATCAACTAGTGATTTTGGCAGGACGTAAGACTCCAGTCCAATTCGTGGCTCCTCTCCAAATGTCACCTTGAATGGACTTTGTCCTGTTGTTTCATGGACACTAACATTTATTTGCCATTGAACAAATTTCAGTCCCATTGACCATCTTTTGCATCCATTTTCTCGCATCCATATTGCCAGTTTGTCTTGCACAACGCCGTTTAGGCGCTCAACCGCACCTTGGCTCTGAGGATGCCTGGGTCTACCCGTGACAAGCTTCAGCTCTGGCCAACATGTTTTGAGTTCCGCAATTATGGCATTTGAAAATTCCCGACCGTTGTCGGATTGCAGAATGCTGGGAGCGCCGAACGTTAAAAAGATTTCGAGCAGCTTCG
The DNA here is from genome assembly GCF_000181795.1 of Trichinella spiralis. Lineage (NCBI taxonomy): Eukaryota > Metazoa > Nematoda > Enoplea > Trichinellida > Trichinellidae > Trichinella > Trichinella spiralis. Next base: position 651 of record NW_003530574.1, read on the forward strand.
ATGCCACTTCTTCCGCCCGTTTTGACTTTAGCGGACTCAAAATGCAGAACTTCGTAAAGTGATTCAAGTATGTCATGATATATTTAAAATCACCATCTGGCATGGTTTGAAAATTTATCAAGTCCACCTGGGCTCGTGACATCAAATTTGTACTAACCAGTGGTTTA
>NW_003530575.1:0-922 GCF_000181795.1 Trichinella spiralis
GTCGTAAATGCTGCTACGTGATCAGGATTCATTTTGTTGTTTTTTCTCAAAATTTATTGTAAAAAGGGATCCCAGGGTTGGGAACGTCCCAAACCCTGTTTTGTGTATTAGAGGTTTTGCTTGTTAGCTCTACACACGGTCTTTGCGCTGCGCTTTACGCCGCAATTTTCTTTTTTCATATCAGGACTCGAACCCCGATATAACAACTCTGCACAACCCCAGGCAAGTGATACGCTTACGCCACGTTCACTGCCCCGATGAAATGAAAAATAAATTGTATTTAAAGCAAAAACAATGCATAAATTCTACTTTTAAAATATCTAAAATAATTCTTGATAATTTTCAATTCTTTAAAAACAATTTAATTTGAATTACAAAGTAAATGAATTAAAATATTAAAATGATATTTTTATTATTAAAATGAAGAAATATATTGAGAAATAAATTTTTTCAACTGCAATAATGATTCATTTTATATATATATTTTGGTTTAACATTTTCTGTCACAACAATATAATGTAATATAATATAATACATGTATATACATTTATATACATATACATTCCCCTAATTTTTAAACAAAAAAAAAAATAGTTGGAACTTTTTCATCCTTGAACCACAAATAATTTTTTTTAACCTTTGAATGCCTGGGCAATTTGCCGAATTGATTATTAAAAAAAATTCCAACTAATTTAAATCTGTTTGATTTTTTAAAAGGCACCGATAAATAAGACTGAAAAAATAAAGTAGAATTAGAGTGTAAGCGGATAGATTTTAGTGATTTATGTGAATATCCCATTAACAATAAAACAAAATGAAAACCCAATTAGGTGTGCATTGCAAGTATTAGGGATAGAGTAAGCGCTTCACAGTTGAACACACAACGGGCTAAAGTATCACCGAGCTAAAAAAAGTTTTGCAA
>NW_003530576.1:0-657 GCF_000181795.1 Trichinella spiralis
CTGGCAATATTGCACGAAAAATATAGCTTTCCAATCTGATATTATTTGGACATTTCATTATATCTGAAATTGCAATCAATGAAATAAATTCAGTTAACAGGGGTTTTAAATTTTGAAAGTTTTTGTTACATTAATGAAAGTCAAGTACAATTCCTGTAAAAAAACATTTATTGTTTTTTGGGTAAAAAATTCATAGTTCCCTTGTAAAATTTAATGAAACCACACCATATTCCCATTTACTTAAGTCTTAAGCGAAAAATTTGTTTTCAAATTTTGGAATTTCTTAAGTTTGTCGTAGTTTCATGTTGATGAAAGGTATAGTTTTCTAGAGTCTCAACCCAAGCTACCCAGTAGGTTTGCAAGAAATAGCTTATAAATTAGGCATATTGCCTATCTTAATGCAAAGGTAAGCTTCCCACTTTTTCAGGTTATCTTGAGAAATACGCAACCAGAAACCGCCGGGATACGTTTGTTGTACTCTTCTAACTTTTTATGATTGAATGATGCCTAAAAAGTCCATTTTTGGAGAAGAAGCTTTTTTTAGAAAATTGCAAAATTTCATGGGCTTCAGGGATTCATGGACTTGGTTTTTCTTCCAAAAATCACCGAAAACTGTTCTTCAAAATTTCTATTTTTTTGATTCTTATGGTTTTATAT
>NW_003530577.1:0-815 GCF_000181795.1 Trichinella spiralis
TTCTTGTACGGTTTTCTTCTACCGCTACAGTAAAACCACATCACCGCTTTTGATAAAATTCCACCTAAACTATTTGATGATGCCAGCTTAATCTAATTCAATGGCGGTAAGTTGAAAGATTTACGATTATCATTTTTTTATTTCTTGGACATTCGACATCGCATTCTTTAACATGAGCAATGGCGCCATGTGTGGATAAATTAAAACTGTTGGCGCCTCATTCCCAATTTTGCATACATATTATCCACTTTTCTGACGTCATACCCGGAAGTTTTATTCATATCTAGATAAATTTAAACAATCAACAAATTTATTTACAAACCGGGGGAGCAGATTTTTATATACATTATCAAAAACTAACCCCGTTTACACCATTTTACCACTTTTCTGTTTCCTGAGCTTGACTTTCGGTTGATTCTTCTCTGCTTGATGGCTGCCGATTCGCATTTACTTTTAAATAATCGAAATAACTATAATTTAGTGTATGACGGTCGAGTTCACCTCCTGAGACACACAAGTTTTGAAGACTATCACTGTATTTGCATTACTGGAAGTAATTTATTATTATAATATGCCGTTTTTACCAATCAGCATATTGATTTCTCATTCGGGTCAAAAGTGGATGTATGGATGCATGTTGCACCCCTCCTCCAATTAAACACTGCTTCAATAACACACCTCAAGCACAAGCATGCCCTGCCGACAACTCCATATTGTATAAAATTAGAAAGAGAAATGGTGCTTAGACACCGCGCAGAGTTACGAAACTACTCCGGTGCCTGGAAATATAGCAGGGGAATAATGCAGCAGTGCAT
>NW_003530578.1:0-832 GCF_000181795.1 Trichinella spiralis
TATAGTGCCGTTGAACATATTAAGCATCAAGAATAACAAAATGTTTCAAAACTGTCCGCTTATTACACATTAAAACCCTGATAACAATTTTCTCCCTCTTTTTTCCTTTCATGAAAACAAACATCTTCACCTCAGTATTACACATGCAATACGAATGGTACAATGAATTTACAACTGATCATAAATATAATGCATGGATTTGGAACCTTCCTGATCACATGATCTATGCTGATTTTTTAAAAAAACAAAAGTCTGAAAACAAAAAAGCTATTATCTAAAAACACATTAAGAAATAATACACCCCACAGAGAGAGAAAGAGAAAATTAAATATAACCATAAATACCTGGTATTCAGTGCTTACAAATAAAACACTTAACAATATACTAGACTAAAATACACTTCCCTCCGTTGATATAGATTATGCAAAGTACATGATATTTTTTAACTCCTTTTGTGGAAGTGCAATTATATTTATCCCATTTTTGGCTTTTCACGGGATTCCGCCTTTTACCGGGGGGGAAACAACTAACTAACTACCTAACTTTTTACCCGGTTGCCGGGCCACACTCAAAAAAACTTTTTCCCCCTAAACCCCAACCTTTCTAAAAAAAAAAAAAATCCCAATAAAATTCACTTCCTTTTTTTTAAATAAAATCAATTTACTCCCAAACTCTAACCAATGGCTGGGCAGGAAAAATGAATAAAACAAAGAACCGGGGCGCCAAAACTCAAAACTCTGCAAAAAAAAAAAACTGGGGGGGGCTTGGGGGATAACCTGGACCACAAACGCAGCCCACTCCTCTCCCCCCTAAAATAAAAAGGGGGGACAAA
>NW_003530579.1:0-1320 GCF_000181795.1 Trichinella spiralis
AATAAATGATTGTAATTCTAGCAGATTACGTTGAGACAGTCGAGTAGCGCTGGCGCCAGTATAGATATTTCGTGAGTGCGTTTCCAATGTGATATGACAAAAATTAGTAAGTAGTTTTTGTTTATAATAGCTGTGGATTGTGTCGCCTCATGAAGCCCGTACTGATGCCAACCAGTGTTCACCTGGCGTTTCAATTCCGTTTTCTAGCCGTCCCAGTGTGCCTTTACTTATTACAAATAGTAAGAAGGAATTCGATATTATAACAGCAATGAAATATGTTAAATAAATAGAACAGGTCGTTGTACATCCCAGCATTTTGTTCTTGATAGCAATGGATTACGTCATCAGAAAATTTTTGTTTAGTCGCAGCCGATGGCACTCTCAAATAGCGTTTCTTACGGTTTTTTTTTGTCACGCAAGGTAAGGAAGAATTGCATTATTTTTTTGTAGGAGAATTGAAAACATTAGTTTTAGTGCGTAACTGTGAAGACGAAAGCCGCATCTTGAATGATCTCCATCGAATAACGTTATGCTGCTACTGTTCGTCTTCAATTACTTTCTATAATATGGCTGTAATATGGTATATAACTATATTCTACTATGAATTTTAGAATCATGGCATGTTTATATTAAATTCTTCATTAAGAGCAGTACATTAGCACTGGTACGTAGCATCAAAGTAAGTGGATAAAGTAATGCAGGTAAGTAGAATCTAAGCGGATGTTTTAAAGTGATTGCGTACGAGTAAATGCAGGTAAGTACTGAAGGTAAGTACGATAACGTAGGGTGCAGGTGAGTAAAATGAAAAGGTAAGTTTTGCAGGTAAGTATATAAAGAATGGTATCATAGAGTTAGATTGAAGTGCGATAGCGTACAGGTAAAGGTAAGTATGAGGCGTAACTCTAAGCTGAGTGGAGTACGGGAAACCGCAGTTAAGTAGTGGGGTAATTCTAAAACATGCGAGTATCGAATAAATAATGCAAATTTTCAAAAAAATACCTGAGGGAATGCCCTGGGCGTCGCCTGAAAGCAAATAAAAATTTGCATATCCCCCTAAAGGCAAATATTGTGCAATAAAATGCTTTCGGCGTAGCCTGCGGGAATATGCAAATTTTTATTTGCCCTGGGGCATAGCCTGAGGCGACGCCTGCGGCTAAATTTCAAAAAATTTCGAAAATTTCAAAAAATTGCCTGAGGCATAGCCCCAGGCGTAGCCTGAGGGCAAATAAAATTTGCATATTGCCCTGAGGCAATTTAAAAATTTGCATAGAAAACCCCCTTAAGTTAATATTGTGCTATAATTTGCCTGGGGGATAGCCT
>NW_003530580.1:0-628 GCF_000181795.1 Trichinella spiralis
CTCGTCTAATGAAATTGGCTATGAGAAGAGCGCGTAGGTCGGAAGAAGATCTGCCGCTGACACTTCTGTGATACATTACACTGAATATTACTGTCCATTGTGATGAACCACCTTAAATTTGCATACTTTTCGTATTGTTACAACGCATCTTTATATTAGTGTTGCCGTTTACGTGTTTGTCATCCTTATTTTTCAATAAAAAATGCTATGAATCTGTTGTTTCGAGTTGCGTGATTTTATCTAATTAATGTACAATTAAAATACATTACAACTTGTATTTACATTGTTTTTTTTGCATACTAACGTGGTGCTGCGTGGCTTCGGGGTGGGGGCGAAAATTTGCTCGCGTAGTCTCTTTTCGCTCACGCCATACGTGATTGTTTGTTACAGAATTATCTATTGTTCCAAGGTCTCTTTTCGCTCACCCCACACATCTCTGCTTGTGCGGAAATTTCCAATTGCTCGACTGAGTCTCCTTTAACTCACACCGGCCGGAATTTTCAAACATAATACGAGTAAGTCACCGCGCTTCTAGAATAGCTCGTACGTTTGCCCAAGATTCTGCCGCAGACACCTCAGAGACACATTACTCAGAATACAACTGTCCATTCAGATGTAACCATCATAA
>NW_003530581.1:0-1439 GCF_000181795.1 Trichinella spiralis
CGAATATTTAAGTACTACATCAAAGCGAGACTGCGTCGAATTGATCTGGCCGTAATTTGTTGCGATTTCGAAATAGCCCTGATCCTGACTTTTCAAGGGCAACTTCCTCACACCCGGGTACAAGGTTGGGTTCTTCCACTTTTGCCAAGCTGTTTCGGCAGGTCGGCCGGTTTGGCTTAAGAGCTGATTATATTAATAATAATCAGGAGGTAAGAAAAAAGGTTAAAATGCTGATGGCATTAGCATTTTTGCCGGTGCACCTTGTACCCACGGGTTTCGAAATCATAAATGTTGGGACGTCGGGTCAAGTGGAAGCCTTGTTCCAGTATTTTCAGCAAGAGTGGCTTCCGGCCACTAAAATTCCGCTTTGGAATATCCATGGCGTGGCTGTGCGGACCATGTATAAAACAACCGCATGAACAAAAAAGCCGTAAGCACCACCTGGGATTCTCTCAGTTTCTACAAATGATCATCATTGATCTCTACGATTGTAGCACGATGTATATTTTTTATTCATTATTATTGTAATTATTGTAATATAATTTAGATTTGTTGTTGATTATTATTGTTGTGGTTGGTTGTTGTTTGTTGTTGATTATTGGCTGCTGTTGTAACATAATGCTGTATACTATATATTTGCCTAATTCGGAAGCGCTTGTAGCGAAAAGCGGAAATGTTTCTGTGTAAAACAGTCTGCTGATTAGCACAGTCCTGAAGAAATAAAATTACAACAACAGGTCATTATTTGAACAGTAAATGTAAAACTGTGAACAAGCATTATTTTAAGCGCCAGTATGATTTTTCTATTGCATATTCATGTAAAACCAAACAAAGTAAATATAAATTTTGTGCTTAAAAATATGCACAGGAAATTCTCAGCAAATGTAATGAAGATAAACATTGGTCATGAGAATATTTACTTTAGAATAATTGTAATTACTTTAATGCAAAGAAAGTTGGCGGAGTATATTCTGACCAGTTGATGAAGATTCAAGTACAAAGGGAAAATTGGAAATAGATAAGTCCTCCTCAGGTACAGTAATCAGGAGACACTAGGAGTGGGGGAAAACGAAGATGGGCATCGATCTTTCAAATGTTCTTCAAAAGTATTTCAAGTAAGGTAGAGAATTAAGTTTTCAGTCTAGTCAGTGTTTAAAATGCGTTGTTTACCAAAGTAGCTTAATTAGGTAGTCAATAAATAATCAAATGGCAATGTTGTATGAAAAAATATTTCAGAAAATACATCAAGTGTAAATTCCACAAATTTTTCTTTCAATAAAAAAAGTATCATGAATGGGAATTTTATCCCACGGTTACAGAGTGTATATTGCGCTCGTCAGCAATAGTCAGCTCAAAGTTTTCATGTTGTATTTGAATAATCATATGACAAACTTGAATAAAATAAAAATAAATCAGTGATCAGAACGTGGAATATGTAG
>NW_003530582.1:0-849 GCF_000181795.1 Trichinella spiralis
CAAGTTTCAAACTTTCTGCTTTCTCTGGTCCAAAGACTGCGCTTGTCGTTTATATACCCCTGTCTCGAACTATAAGCCCATGCAATTTTAGCTGTTTCGTAAAATTATATTCCAAATACCAAAACGGCAAATACACAAAAACAATATTTCAAAATCCACAGACAATTTCAATTTGTTGCTGCTATCGAGAGCTTTAATCTGAACTTTAAAATCACCAACAACTTCTATATACGAATCAAGGAAAAAATGAACAGTAGCTCATTTTAAATAATATTTAAAGCAAAAATAACATTTCAAAAATCCAATCATTCAATCAACCATATTTACCGAGATTTTTTCCAAAGTAACTACATAATCTCCAACTGCATCGGCTTCAGCGACGTGACTCCACAGTACGTCAACTTCGTCAAGAAGCCTACGCATTCTTTCAGCATCATCCGAATTCTCCTAAATCTACACGCACACAGCCACACACATAGCTGAATTGCATTATCTAAGAAATTCATCATTTGAAAATGCTCAACTTGTTGCAACAATTCGTCATACTCAGCGGCCATTTCATCACGAGCGAAATACAGTGAATGACTGAACTGAATTTCAATTATAAAATTCAAACGACAACTAATTTACCAGATTCACTTTCATTAAGTGAATCACGAAATGTTCAAATCTGAATTTCAGTCCACTAATTTCCCATTGTCTTTCATTTCTAAGGTTGTTCTTGTTTCTTTCTTTCATTCCAAAGCATTCATGTACATTCAATAAATTACCTTTACTATTTAGTTTCTCACCTGCTTTTCCATCTGTTCACAATGCAAAAGGGAACAGAAACTCAATTTATTTCTTTTT
>NW_003530583.1:0-1034 GCF_000181795.1 Trichinella spiralis
CTGGTCAAAGAGGGTTTTAATCCTGTCAGTTGTATTTCTGATCAACTGTACGTTTTGAATCATGAAAAGGATGCCTATGAAGTACTTGACGCACTGAAGTATCAAGACATTATAGAAGGGCGAATGAATATATAAAATGGAGGTTAGTTTGTGTTTATTTTATGTGGTTGTTGTCATTATGAATATTATTTCTATAATTTTTTTCTATTTTATCGTTGAATAAGTTGAACTCGCTGCCAGTATTTATTTTTTGATATTTATATATTGAGCAGCAGAACAACGGTGATCTGCCTGAACATCAATATATATATATATATATATATATATATATATATATATTGATGTTCCGTTAAATCACTGATGGTATGCTGATCAATAGATAAATTTAAAAAAATAAATACTGGCAGCGAGTTCAACTTATTCAACGATAAAATAGAAAAAAATTATAGAAATAATATTCATAATGACAACAACCACATAAAATAAACACAAACTAACCTCCATTTTATATATTCATTCGCCCTTCTATAATGTCTTGATACTTCAGTGCGTCAAGTACTTCATAGGCATCCTTTTCATGATTCAAAACGTACAGATGATCAGAAATACAACTGACAGGATTAAAACCCTCTTTGACCAGCTCTGGCTTGCGCACTTTGTGTTGGCTCTGAAATAATATTTTAAATAGCGTATATATGAATATGATTAAAAGTAAATCAACTTAATGGCTTCATCGTTTTTTTGCTGCCCACTTATTGGCTTTGCGGAAAGCGATATGTATGCACATATTTGTCAATAAATATGGCCATTTGCCCTCGCAATGGATTCATGTCTACAACGGAATTTGCTATCTTTATAGCTGCAAATTATGACAGACCTATGTATCCTGAAAAATACCGAAAGATGAGTAATGGGATGAAAATGTTTTTTCCACATCTCAACCCAGTGATCTGACAAAATACACCACGGGTGATTGTGCGATTGATCTTCTGATCCAGCCATTCTCTTCTGGGGTGTGAAATTTTCACCTATCC
>NW_003530584.1:0-1772 GCF_000181795.1 Trichinella spiralis
TAGGATGTTTTTATTGTGACATAGCGCATGCGATTAAGCAGAACGATGGCAGTTGGTTGTGTTAGATAGCCTATAAATATTCACAGAGGATTTTAATTGGATAGGGATATTGTAATCGATCAAAGGTAAAATAGTTCTTGTAATCATGGCAGGTTAGTTCGCTGAAGCCGCAGAGAATAATAAGGAGGGGGGGCGTATACATCGAAATATTTACATAATTTCCAGGCATGGATCCGCTGGGTCGTACGCAAAAAAAAAAAAAATCATAGAATCGGCATGTCGATGCTGAAAAGCCGATGGCATTAAGCCAGAGAAAAATAAGGATGTTTGGGAGATGCTTTAGGGATGGTTGGTATTGGAACATGCTAAGAGGTAGGCTCAGCCTCCGACAGATGCAGATAGTGTTCCGTGCTTCGTCCATAAGCACCACAATAAATCCCTTCAGGCAAACAAGCGATGCATCGTTCGGCCAGTTCCTCTTCCCAGCACTGTTTGCAATGGTCGACATTCTGACTGTGCTTTTCGCAAGTGTTGAAATCGTACTTTCCCTTCTCACCGCAGTAGATGCAGACGAACACGTCGGACCATAAACTGGACGCCGGCTTTGGAAATTCGTCATCCATGGCCATTTTGTTAATTTCAACTTTTCGTTTTCGAAAATGCATCGCCCTGGTGCGCAACATGTCATTGTAAAGCCACACTGCTCGCACCCTCTCTCGCTCTGGATACATCAGGTTGGTGATCAGAAGTCTCAAGCGTACAAGATACACTCCAGCAGTTAACTGGAAGCACAGCAGTGCAAAAACAAGCCATATTCTTTCCACAGATTCCTGAAATCCAAATTTAAATATTTTTTTTTTTCCCCCCCCCCATGAAAAAAAAATTTGTTTTTTCAAATACATAATCAATTTTCGTCGGGTGAACGATACAATGTTCGTTGGTGATAACTTGATCAAGTTTGAGCGTTTGATTCAAATCTTCAATAACCGATCCAATCATCCTAGCCACTTCTCCAGTTCCTTCCAAAGTGATGATGATGTCATGTTTACCGGTTTGATTCACCTCAATGCCAGAATAATCTTTCACCATGTTCAACAAGTGATAAAATTGATCATCAACAATTATCAAAGAAAATATCGACCAGAACAAGTGAAACAACTAAAGTCGCAGAAAAAAAAGAAATTTACATACACACATACAAACTCATTTCACTTAACTATCTGCATACCGTTGAAACTCCTCTGACGAGTTGTTTTCGTTCTTCTGGCGTTGGGCTCGGACTGAACAAAATTATTAATACGACCCTGTTCGAAAGGTCGAAGTGGTATCAAATGTTTACGATTCCTCTTCCTTGCGACGATTTTCAATGTCTAGCCAATATTTTGTCAAATAACAATTCGAATGAGTTACATCTTTCATGTAAACTTTGAAACCAGCTCAAATTCCCTCTCCCACCGTAGTTAAAGCTAGAAAAAAAGCTAACCGCTTTCATGACAATGGCTGGAAATATTTCACAAAACTGGACCAATTTCCTTAAACAAAGAAAGAATGAATTTGAATGAATAATGGAAAAATAAAAATCATCCCAATCTATTAAATTCACCAGAAACCGACTGGCTTAAATTATAGCCGCCATTTGTTGAACAGGGACGAGATCAGGTCTTCGAAAGTGGCAATCCACTTTAAATTGAATATTCAGCTGAATCATCGCTCACTTTTTCGTATATCTCAGTCGCGGGCACTGCGAGCCGTACGTATGGACATATTCAGAA
>NW_003530585.1:0-1086 GCF_000181795.1 Trichinella spiralis
TCCGGGTTATCTCCCACCGGCTAACACAGCTGCGAACGTGGGTGTTCACAACTCGGAGGGGATACCGGTGATCTGCCGGCAAGAAATCCGTATTACAATTGCGACACCGGTAATGCCACTGGACGCTGTGACAATTGTGGACTCGCATGAAATGACGAGTCAGCGTTTGGTGCGCAAATTGACCGTCTGGTCTCACGGCCGTGTACGGTTTCTCGCATCCCAGTGGGCAGACCACCGCCTGGGCGATTGGGAAAGTTGCCCGTACAGTCACCTGTTCCTCGGTTCTTTGTAGAACTTCGAGGTCGGGCAATTTTTCCGTCCTAAGCAACGGCGACACCAAAACACGTTGCTTACCTGAACCGCCAGAAGTCGATGGTGTATCTGGCGTGGACGGAATTTTGGATCTCGCTCCGCGCTTGGAGAGGCATGGCGTACGTGGGCTACTCGAAGTGGTCGGTTTTCTTTTCGGTGGTGATGGAGTGGAGGCTTTAACGTTGACTCGACCAGATTTACTAGCGTTGGGAGTGCGGGGCGAACTGGCCTCACTACGGTCCGCAACAGCGTTACCGCATACGGCTTGGCCACATTCCGCACCACAGCTCTCTCGTCTTTTTCCATCACCGCTTGGCGCTCTTCTATTACGGCGCGCCGTTTTACCCGTAATTTTCTTCGATTCCACCACGTCGACGTCCACAGTACTCGCCGATTCACCTCCGTGGTGACCCGCTTCACGAACCGACGCCTCCATCAGCTTCTTTCGCCCACGCGTAACCATCCTCGTACCAAGGTCCGTTGCGCTCGTACTACTGCGAGATCCACGCCGTCTTTCTACCCGTACAATTTGGCCTTCATAGTTGACCTCTTTTCCGCGACGGCGACCCGACTTCAAGGCTGGTGTCTTTGCACTACACATTGTCGCTGCCACCCGGCTGTCACTCGATCTCACGAACCACTCGACCGATCGTAACCAAACCGATTCCAATTCCTAAAACACAATTCCCCGAAGGGAATAGGCCGTTCCTGAATGTAGTGCAATATCAGGACGACCCGCGACAAATGGTGGTGCGAGCACTCGACCAAATGCCT
>NW_003530586.1:0-833 GCF_000181795.1 Trichinella spiralis
TGAACATGATTGCTTGACGGAGTCTCTTTTAGCTCACTCCGGCCGTTATTTACAAACGAGACTCGTATAATGAAATCGGCTATGAGAAGAGCCCGTAGGTCGGAAGAAAATTTGCCGCTGACATTTCTGCGATGCATTACACTGAATATTACTGTACATTCTGATGAACCACCTTAAATTTGCATACTTTTCGTATTATTACAACTTATCTTCATATTTGTTTTACCGTTTACGTGTTTGTTATCCTTATTTTTCAATATCCAGTGCTTTCTATGAATCTGTTGTTTCGAGTTGCGTGATTTTATCTAATTAATGTACAATTAAAATACATTACAACTCATATTGTATTTTCATTGCTTTTTAAGTATTCTATTTATTTTTGAATTATCTATGAAAAAGGAAAAAAAGCATGCAATTAATCTCTGCTTTCAGGTGACATCATTTAACTTATTTAGCATCCAATCTATGCATTCATTGTTGCTTTTGCATTGCGCTTTATACTTTATAATCACGATTTTTATAAATTTTTAAACTATTTACCAAATGTGATCACTTTAGAAAAAATCAATTTAGTTGCATTCCTATCCCTAATAATACGGAGAGTACGGATTAATAAAAAATCAGGGTTATAGGAAAATTAAATCATCTTATTTATAAAGTACAAAACTCGGCTTCGGCGCCTATAGCGAGGCTTCCTTACGTCAAATGAATTCTAACCCCTACATCACCCAGATGCATACGCCTTCATGTGGAGCAACGTCCAACAAAAATACTCAACGGATAGGGTCCTTTGTGAAGTAATGTCTATATGTTTGTAGGTGAACGTATTGAAA
>NW_003530587.1:0-964 GCF_000181795.1 Trichinella spiralis
GCGCCAGTAGTCGGATATGTATTCGGCTTCGCGCCGGGAAATTTCCCAAACAAAAAGGCTGAAGGAAGTAAAAGTCGTAACAAGGTTTCCGTAGGTGAACCTGCGGAAGGATCATTATCGTATTTTTATACATGAAATGTGATTGATTTGTAATGTGTGCAAAAAGAGCAGTTGCACTTTGTGTTGTGTGCAGTTGATCTTTGTTGTATTCATCCTCACTACTGATGCGTGAAAATGATGCTACATTCTTTCGCTCTGTGCAGAAAGGAAAATAATAAATCATTTGTAACGTGTATCATCAGTTGTGGTGGTTTTCTTTGTAATCCAGACACAATAAAATGACTTGATTTGTGTGTGTATATGCATGAATAAAGTCATCAGTGACGTTTGGTACCTGGGCGTTCTGCGTCGATCTAATTTTAGCAGATCGATTGACGACTTGTGCAACATGACGGTGGGCAGTAGTGTAATAGTACTGTGGTTGATATTGTGTCTGGCTGTGAATTGAGTTGTGTTGCATTTGTTGTGCAGACGGGGGGCTGGGGTTTTATTCTATTTTCATGTGTGATGTGTTGGGCATCAGGTTTTAAAGAGTGTGACCCAAATGAGTAACCCGATTAAAAATAATCAAGTGCAAGGGTAATGTGGCTTGATATAATTTCATAATGGGGCTTGGGGTTTCAATAGGTTTGGGCCAACCGCCCCCGTCCAATCAAAATGAAAATGCGCGCCATTTTTTTTGGGTGGGAGCGTGGCATTTTTTAATTGGTGTGAAAAAACCAAATTTGTTTATTTTTTTTACCAAATGAATAAAAAAGCAGTCCGGTTAGTGGCTCCTGGTGGGGGGGGTTTTCCTGTTCAGGGGAAGACTTTGGTCTTATGGGGCCTGGCACTACCGGATGAAACAAAAAACTAAAAATTTATCCACTCGGTTAAACGGGTGGGGAATCCACTCTGGGCCTCC
>NW_003530588.1:0-732 GCF_000181795.1 Trichinella spiralis
AATGATACGGGACGAAGAGGGAGACGCCATCACGTATCTTGAAGTGACATGTGGGTCGTCCACGTAGATTGTGTTTCTCACGATGACATCGATCAGATCACTTGAGAATATGCGGCTGAAGGTATCCAGTGGCGACACTATATTACGGCTACGACTAATGAACTCTAGAGCAGTACGCATTGCAAGCCACTCTTCTTCTGCTTGCCGCAAGTGGTTCTGTAGTCCAACTAGTGCCATATCTGGACACATAATGATCGCTATTATGGGAAGATTCTCCGGCAAAGAACTACTCTTACAAAAATCAGATTATAATGTCTTTACTACTCAGTTTCTCTTCTGACACAAACTCGTACACACTCATAACTGAGATGTTTGTTACTAACGAAATTTCTTGTGATCCTGTTCGCTGAAAGGTTGCACGCGATTGATCAGTAATTGGCTAATGAAAAAAGTAAACGAAAAATATCTTTTATGGGTCTTTTTGCAACATTTTGTTTTCATTTTGTCCCTGTAATTTGAAAGATCAGCTTTGTGGATAATCGTTGTGGCACCAACCGCCTTTTTGCTGATGTTGACCAAAAGAAAATTAATCCCCACACAAATGGCGCACAAATGCTGACATCAAAGAATGCGAATGTCCACTGCAAAGTGAAATTGAAGCAGCTTTAAACAAGCTTTTTCTGTTCGGGCGCTGTCCGATCACTTTCTCTTCTGGTTGACCATCAAACATCC
>NW_003530589.1:0-997 GCF_000181795.1 Trichinella spiralis
AATTGTTCACGTAGGTGGCATGATGCTTCTGATGATGCAGTCGCATAATTTCAGCCGATATGTACGGTTCCAGAGCACCGAAGTCATATGGCAAATCGGGCAACGTGTGCTTCTTACGCAGGCACCGCCTTTTAACAAACCATTATTGCATTCATTATATGGAATTTAAATTTCATAAATTGAAAAAAAATCATATCGAATCCTCAAATTATGCAAAACAACTTCAAACATTATATATTTTATCCACATTCTAAATGCCACACAGAAAATGCAACATTTCATTACTTTTATTTATTTCTTTTTCGTTTCCTCGAATAATCACTCTATAGCAAAAGAATTAAAATAAATAAAGCACATGCATCACAAACTGAAGAAAATAAATGCAACGCGTGGAAAGCCGGGCAAATTTCATTCTGAACATAAAAGATTAACATTACAGCCATTCAAATGCATCATCAAACAAATGTCAGTTAACCTTTTTTTCAACTTTTCGCATAAAAGTATTTTACACCTATGCTTGTGAAATGAATTTTCGAAATAAATACCAAATTTTCATCGCAGTATTATAATCGAAAAATAAAACCACAGCACTCATTTATGTGATTTAATTAATTAACAAATAATGCAACTTACAAGCAACTTGCAGGAACCGATTTCAGAAAAAACGACACCATATTTGTTAAAATTTTTAATTCTTTACGTAAAAGACAGTAAGCAACAGTAGAAAAAAAAATCAGTTAATATAATTTTACAACTACCTCTCAGAAAATAAAAATCTGTTATAATTAAAAAACAAATATCAATTGAAATTTAATATGAATAAATAATTTATTATAAGCTCGTTCATTATGACAAATTTTAATTAAATAATACAGTGGATTACAACTGCAAGATCAATCTCACCTGCATTTATTTATTGCGCTGATTAATTATATTGATTTACCGCTGTGATAGACGAGCATGACATAGATCAAGGATGGATTTCACTAAACACAAA
>NW_003530590.1:0-858 GCF_000181795.1 Trichinella spiralis
TACGCGGTAGATGGAGAACTATGCTCGAGCAGAATGAAGCCTGAGGAAACTCTGGTGGAAGTTATGTATGTATGTTGATGTGCAAAGCACTCTTCTGACTTGAGTGTAGGGGCGAAAGACTAATCGAACCATCTAGTTGCTGGTTCCTTCCGAAGTTTCCCTCAGGATAGCTGGCATTTGTTTGTAACAATTTTATCCGGTAGAGCGAATGATTAGAGGTGTTGGGAACGCAATGTTCTCAGCCTATTCTCAAACTTCGAATGGGTAAGCAAGGCGTTTTGCTTTGATTTTACGATGAAATCGCCCAATTAGAATGTATAAATGCCTAGTGGGCCAATTTTGGTAAGCAGAACTGGCGATGTGGAATGAACCAAAAGTCAGGTTAAGGTGCCAGACATTGGCGCTCATGAAATACCAGAAAAGGTGTTGGTCGATATAGACAGCAGGACGGTGGCCATGGAAGTTGGAATCCGCCAAGGAGTGTGTAACAACTCACCTGCCGAATCGACTAGCCCTGAAAATGGATAGCGTTTGAGCTCCAGGCCCATACCTGACCGTCTCAATTACGCACTTTTTTTTCGGAAAAGGTGTAATGAACGTTGAGACGGGTAGGAAGGTCGCGACAGTGTTGCTTTGAAGAGTTTTGAGCGTGAGCTCGCTCGGAGCCGCTGTTGGTGCAGATCTTGGTGGTAGTAGCAAATATTCAAGTGAGAACCTTGAAGGCTGAAGTGGAGCAAGGTTCCATGTGAACAGCAGTTTGGACATGGGTCAGTCCATCCCTAAAAAAAAACGGCCGAAAGCTTGTTCCGAATTTGCGACATGAATTGTAAGACTGAATAATTTATTTTGGTGTGTTGT
>NW_003530591.1:0-4200 GCF_000181795.1 Trichinella spiralis
AAATAGTACAGTCTTTGTAGAATTAACTCATCACATTAGAGTCCTTGTCTCTGCGTTGAAACTCTGAGTCAGCTAGCCGTTAGCGCTAGAATTTCGCTCACCATTTAAAATTCTTACTTTATTTTATTTAATTTTCAAAATGCTCCACTCCTGCTATTCTTGCTGAATTATTCATTGTATAAAAACATTGCGTTAAGTATATAAAAAATAATAAGTATAAAAGTCAACAAAAAAATCAGTAAGTCAATAATACTTATTAAATAAAGTCCATTATGGATTATGCAACCGTATGCCACTCTTTCTGCACATGTTGGCATTTAAACTTGATTTACTGTAAGAGAATTTGTTCTTACGGTAAAGCAGTTGTCATTTGCTACGATGTAATTGTTGAAAACAATGTTACTCCAATTTATCAAACAATCTTAATTCAAGCTCTGGCACAGTTTATTTGTTGTATATTTATATATGTAACTATAGTTATTTGTGCAATTTTTTATATTAAGTTTGGCTACTAGTTTTGCGTATGACCGTTCGAATCCATCATTGTTGTTATTGAATATTCTGTTGATTATCTGTTGTAATGGTTTATTGTTCATCGAATATTCACTGATATTTTCGAATCAGTATAAAAAATAGTTTATTATTTTACAACTGATTGTTAGTGCGATAAAAGATGTATATCAGAATATCATTTTAAGTTAACTGAAAATATGGTTGAATATTTTGTATTTTTTTACATCGATTTTGTTTAGAATGGCACCAAGAAAAGGGAGGAAGGAAGATCAACCAGCTGTCGTCAGTGTGGCACCGCAGGCTCCCGAAGGAGTGAAACGATTTGGCGTTGCGCATATATTTGCTTCATTTAATGATACATTTGTTCATATTACAGATTTATCTGGTGAGCATTTAATAATAGATTAATTATGATATTGAACAACATTATTCAGTTGTGTGGAATGTTGAATTTTTGATCAGGTCGAGAGACAATTTGTCGAGTTACTGGTGGAATGAAAGTGAAAGCAGATAGAGATGAAGCTTCACCGTACGCAGCCATGTTAGCGGCGCAGGATGCAGCAGAACGTTGCAAAGCGCTTGGAATAACAGCACTGCATATTAAATTGAGAGCAACTGGTGGAACAAAAACAAAAACGCCAGGTCCTGGCGCACAGTCGGCTCTGCGTGCTTTAGCCCGTTCGGGAATGAAGATTGGTCGTATAGAAGATGTAACACCGATTCCATCCGATAGTACACGTCGGAAAGGTGGTCGAAGAGGTCGTCGTCTGTGAAGTATTAACAGACCTGTGTTTCGGTTAATAAAGCATGTACCATATGGAAAATGTTTTTTAATTTTGTATATCACATGTGATATGCTATTTTTATCGCAGTTTTTAAATCTGTTCATTCATAAATCGGACATCGGTTATAATAATGAACATATTGATACTACTATTTTTCTTTTTTGTTTTCAAACGTGAAATATGAACCGTTTAAAGCGTCTTTGTTTGCAGTTATCGAGTGTTCCACCACATGGTATTGGTTGTGGTGGAATTGATGGAGGTGGTGGAATAAGGAATAATTGTTGTGAACCGCAGTTTGCTGAAATGTTAGCAAACACGAAATTACATTAAGAATATTTGTTGCTGTTTTTGATTTGTTTTTTTTTCTCTACTCACGGTAACAATCCTGGGTGATAGAAAACAGCTGAGAGACGGAATTTGTTGGAAAATTCAACTGCGGTCTAAGTGCCGAAGGTAGCTGATAATTGTTTCTCACTTGATCAGGCGGTAGTATTGGACGCGGAACATACGTGTTATGTATTTGAGGTGCTGGTTGATATTCAATTTCGGGTCTTGGTCTTGGATAAGATGTGTATCCTTAAAAAATATTTTCTTGGACAGTAATAAATAACTTTGGTAAATTGTTTACCATATTTTGAAGGTGGTAGATATGGGATGTCGTTTGCTGTTGATGGTATTGGTATTCCTTGATGAACTTCAACGGTCGTTTCCACCGAATGGGGAGGGGCTAGGGTAGTTGGTGAGATAGTTTCAAGTTGTCCATCATCTTCTGCAGGTTGTTCTTGGTCTGCAGTTGTAGCATGAGAAACGGTCGGTTGTTCATCAGCATCATCATCATCATCTTTACATTTTAAAACGACCGATTCTTCAAAAGCAATTGTACTGGGAATTTGTTGCTCAGCGATGTTCACATTGTTGGTTAATTGTTCATGGGTTTGCTGGTTTTCACTTACTGGAGGATGAGAATCTTGAGTGAATAATTGATTTTGTTGTTTTGGTGGTGTAGTGTCGTCAACAAAATCATAATCAGTTGCGGAGGGGATATGACGAGAATCTGTTTCTGAATTAACCAATGGGTTTGATTGTTCAGAGTTGGAATTTCTGAATAGAATTGCTGAAGAAAGGATAAAACAGAATTTAAATTATAAAAGTTTTAACATCGGTTCAATGGTTTTACCAGAAATGGAAAAGCAAAAGACTAATTTCAATATAATTGGCGAAGTATTCGCCATCAGGTAGTAGAACTGGCTATTTTTGTGCTGGCCAGCAGCAGTTCAGGAAACAACTTATGAATGGAGATGATGCGACTGATGAATGGGACAGAAATAATTGAATGCTTTGGAGCGTATAGTTGTTCACCCAGGAGTGTCTGGTAGAAATTAAGATGACTTTACGTCGGAAGATGAATTGCTTCAGCATTTACGCATTGCTGGTGGTCGGTAGATGCTAATTAGCGCTAATTCGTCATCAACAGCAGCAGCATGGAAAATTTACCCCTTCTAGTGTCAGTTTGCTCATTTTTGTGAACTTTCTTGCTTGAGGCATTGAAAAAAGTTTAAAAAAAAGAAGAAATTCGACAAGTTATCTTACTTTCAGCGGCCTACATTTCCATCCTTTTTCAACCTTGTTGAAAATGATGTAATTTCATTTATTTTCTCTCAAATTATTTTGCTAAACAAATATTCTAAATTGTTTTTCATATTTTATCAACTGTTTTCATTTTGTGTTTTAATCTTGTTGCTGCTTTAAGCGACATATAATTGAAAAGATGAAATGGTAGTTTGCTTATAATAAATATGCAGGAGGGATTTTATAATTATGATGCACGTAGCTATATAAAATGATAATTTTCAACTTTTGTGTGAATACATACATAAATAGCGCAGACAACATCAACTGGATAGAATTCCATTGATGATGTTCTTAGCTTTCGGTCAATATTAAGCAGGTGAAGTTGCATTTTTTTCAGTTTTGCTTATTCCAGCATTTTTTCAATTATATATAATGTTTTTCATAATTTGGGAATTAATTTTCAACGTATGCTTTTACATTTCAATTGGATGAAGAAAATTTATTTTCAAACAATAAACCATAGTGAATATTCTTGTCTCAGCTTCTGAAATTGCAAACAATAAAGATCTTGCTGGAACTTATAGCGTGATTAGTAAATAGCATTTTTGTTCAAAGAGTATTAAATCGACAAGCGTGTATTTTAATTTAGTAAAACATTTTTTGCTTATAGGTAGTTTTATCTTAGAATGCACCGCGCAAGTGCGTTACGTCTTTTCTCTGAGTCGTTATGCCACAGTAGTTGATAGCGGTCAATTTTGCTTTCCAGGAAAGCCGTTGTTCATGTACCTTCGCGTTTTGATGGTTCTTTTCAATTTCTTGAAAATTTTGTCTGTAGACTTCACTGAATTTTATTTATCATATTTTCCCTTAAATAATTAATTATTTTCCATTTTGAATTCAATCATGCTTTCATTATTGCAGCAAGACTGATTTTGTACCCATGGTCATGCATCCTTCATCTTTGAACCAAACAGTGCATCAAAGCAATCTCAACAAGCTCACAATTCGTGAAGATCGCACCATGTTATACCACATCCACTACTACTAATACATCTGCTGACTTTATCGTCTTTTGATTAGCCACGATGTGGGCAACCATTTACTTTACTAAATTTACTAAAGGAACTTACTATCAATCAAGTGAATAATGTGGAGACTGTTTTTGCTTCAAAATCCGTTTAGGGGGTTTCCGCCCTAAACGCAAGTCAAAAATCAAGAAAAAGTCACGACAAAACCTAACATTTAACTCTCCCTGAGATTGCCGGCAGTGAGGAAAAAATATTAAGTCTTTGGATTCTGCTTTTTTGCCCGCACTGCACCAAATGTAAAC
>NW_003530592.1:0-5790 GCF_000181795.1 Trichinella spiralis
TCTATTGATTGGTCAGTTTTTTTTACTGATGGAAAATTAGGATGTCGTCGATGCTGTGTTAGCGATTTAGAACGGAACACAAGCCGATTGATTTGTTGATGGTGGAAAATTATGACAATGCAGCATTGCACAGAAATGGATACAAAGTTGATTCGTGGTTTGGTTTTGGACCACGGCGTGCGTCATCCTGACATGAAGAAAGTGGTTCGCAACGCTTACATCTTAGCGTGCAATGTTTCGCTAGAATTTGAAAAACCGTAAAGCTTTTCTTTTCTTTTCAATTACAGTATAACGAAGAATGAATTTTATTTTTCTGTTCTTCAGAGAAGTGAACGTCAAAGCACTTTATAAGAATGCGGCCGAAAGAGAGAAAGTGTTGGCCAGCGAAAGAGAATTTATAATAAAGCGTGTGCAAAAGATTATTGATTTGAAACGTAAAGTGTGCGATCTGCAAAGCACGAACGATAATGTGGAACGTAACTTTGTTGTGATTAATCAAAAAGTACCCATTATGCTCAAATGGAAAGTGACCGACTGACTGACTGGTGGTTCTTTGCTTGCTTTCAGGGAATTGATCCCATTTCGTTAGACCTTTTCGCCCGCGCAGGTATTCCTGCACTGAGACGCGCGAAAAGGCGTAACATGGAGCGGTTGATGCTCGCCTGCGGCTGTACACCGGTCAATTCTGTCGACGATCTTAGTCCGGATGTACTTGGCAAAGCTGGATTGGTTCAAGAATATACATTGGTATATTCGTACAGTTTTTTCTTCTTCTATTTTTATCTGGATATTTTCCTATTTTTTTTCTTTTGAAGGGCGAAGAGAAGTACACTTTTGTTGAAGAAGTTGAAAATCCCAAATCTGTGACAATTTTAATAAAAGGTCCAAACAAACATTCTATAAATCAAGTTAAAGATGCCGTGAATGACGGTCTCCAATCAGTTAAGAACACTTTTGAAGACGGTAAGCGTTTGCCTTTTGATCACTGACACCATTGCTTCTTGTAAGCTGAATGAACAATTTTTGAGGAGGATGCGTTATTCCTGGAGCTGGCGCTTTCGAAATTGCTGCTTACTGTAAACTTATGACGTTGAAAGAAATGGTCGACGGTCGTGTGAAAATGGGCATACAAGCTTTTGCCGATGCGCTGCTGGTTATTGTAAAATCGCTGTCACAGAATGCCGGTTTTCATCCTATGGAAAGTTGCATTAAATTGCAAGATGAATACAAAAAGCTTCACATGCCGATTGGATTGAATTTGTACACAGGTAAATAAATTAATTGTAATTGGTATTTGCATTTTTTGTTGAAAGTGAATTTTTTTATTTGCATTTATTAAATTGTGTAAATTTTGCTACGAATTTAGGCGATATTATGCTACCAGTTGAAGAAGGCATTTTTGACAATTATTGCGTCAAGAAAAGTATTTTAACATCATCGTAAGTTGAACTTTTAATTGTTCTTTTATTGTTCCACTGAAAATGTTGACTATACAATTTTGTAAATATAACATTCAAAGTCAGTTGATTATTTATTGCAGTTTTGAAAGTAGCAGTAAAGAATTGGAATAATTATTATTTTCAAATTTTTCATTCATTAATAATATGTTTGTTTATTCTTTCAGTGCAACCACGGCGAGTAGTTTGTTAATGGTGGATGAAATAATTCGTGGCGGAATGTCAACAAAAGGAACTTAATTAATCATATCCTCAACGTTAATCGGCAGTACTTATTGCAATAACGATTGCGAAATTGAAATGAATAAAAGGGATGAAGGTGACGGCGAGTTCTTTTTTTTATCTTTTTTTGGTAGGGGAAAATGGTTAATAATAGTATAATATAATATAATATAATATAATGAATAACTAACAAAGTGAACATGTAACAAGCGTGAAAATAGAAAAGAGGTGTGTTTTGCATGACATCAGCAAGGTTTGTACTGTATTTTCCGCCCTGCGGAAAGTTTTTTATTTGCACAATTGCGCCGGCTCCGCGAACGAAAGCGTTGTCCATCTTTTTCAAATTGACACGACGACCAAGATGTCCACTGGTCAGTGGGTTGCTTTTTGATAAGCTGCAACTTTTTGTTGTCGAAGGCACGGCCAGACGAGTCGTTCATGCCTGAAAACAAAGGAGAAATATATTTGAATGGAAAAGTGGAAGAGGCGAAGTGAACAACTAACGGATATTGTGTCTTCTTGAATCACTGCGACATCCATTTTCAAAATAATAGCTGCCTCGACATTCTGTCAGGGCTGACGGCTGGTCAACTGCTGTTGCTGCTTTCAAAAAACATCGTTTCTTCAGTTTATCAAAAACAGCTGCCTGCAACTTTGAACAAAGTTAAGAGAAAAAGCATTTGTTTGTTTGTTTGTTTGTTGTTTTGTTTACTTTGCATTGGTTGTTGGCAACGCAGTCGTTTGCGCATTGTTCTAAAGATTTCGTCTTGGTCGTTAGTATGGTTGGTGTGTCCAGTGAAGTATCATGAAACGTGTAGAAAAATTGCTCCGAACAAGAATTGGCTATATCTGCAACAACAACAACAGAATAAAAAAGAAACGCTCTTCACATCACCAGCAGATTTGCATCAAATCTGCTTGTGTGAAAATTTACCTGCACAAAGGTGGAATTTTTCAAAATATACCGCATTCTCATAGTAAGATAAACGGCATTTGCCAGTCGGAACTGCCTGATTTGAAGTCAAAATGCAAACTTTATCCGGTAACAGGGCCGTAAAACTTTGGCACGATTCCTGAAAGAGATCAATCAATTTATTCTGTGCTAAAAAATGCAGCCGTTCAACTTATATATATAGCTTGATGGTAAAATCATGTTCAGCTTTGTTTGAAAAAGTCAAATTTTCAAGTTACAACATTGTACACGCAGTGTTAATTTCAAGAATAAAGTATGACGTAAATAATAGTGATTTTAAACTGTTTATTTGTATTTGTGCATATTTATTAAATTTACGGAGGTGAATAATTTAAATACTGAAAGAGTTTTTTTATGATCATTGTTATTTTACCTCTCTTGTACACTTTGCTATGCAAGTGTTTTCATCTCCAATTTCTGTGACCATCGCCGTATCACTGTCTGGCTCAGCATCCAATTCCGACTCGGCCACTACGAAATAATTGACCAAACATTTTTCATTGGTTCTCGTTTCTGGCTGTGGTTCTGGAATGACAGCACTCGACGGCGGAGGAAACAACAAATTCAACTGCCCTCTTGATGGCGGTGGAAATACTATAATATTGAAAATGATGTTCAAGTATATTTATTTATTTGTGAAAAAAAATAATATTGCCTACTTCCACCGCACAAATTTGAATTGTATTCATAATAATCAGTCCCGTAACGGTTCATCAGCAGGGTCGGATGTTCTCGAGCAGTCCTGCTAAACAAATAACACGAGCTTGTTCTTGCATCCCACAAAATTGACTGACATGCTGACTTCAATTAAAAAAAAATATATATTTAATTATGATCATTTGTAAATAAAATTCAATTGAAAACTGCTCACAGAACCATCATTTTTTCTACCACTTCGGCATGCTTGCAGACATTCACTCTGCGTGCTGTAGCGCATCACGCTAGTTGGCTGTATTAAATTTGGTTTCATCGATGAAAAACACTGCGTCAATTCTGAAATGCAAAATTATGCATAATGAAAATTTTTTTTAATTAATACGAGCATTTTTAAATAATCTCTCACGTGAGTTGTAGCCAAAGGCTAACGTAAAAAAGGCGAAGAAGAGAAGCAACTCTTTGCGGACCATTGTTTATTGATTTCAAATTTGAAAATGACTCTTCTCCAATGTCGGCAAGTTGCAAGTGTTGTAAATGACATTGCTGGGGTCAGCATATTGACCAAAAATTTAGCGGCCAGTAGTGCGAAAAACGATGCCAGTTGGCCAAAACTGACCACATTTTAACTAAATGGGTCAGCGGCATTGGGACAACTCCACATCCACCATATAGGACATTATACCCTTTCGAAAAGAAGGACGGGATGGATGCATGTATTACGTACATCTTTTGCTGCAATTCAATTTTTTCCATTTATCAGCAACACATATATTATTTATTCGATAACAATCTGTAACATATTATCTATTGTTGACAACAATGAAAATGCAAATGTCAATGTAAAGCTTTGCTTCTGCTCAATTAATCAGGGTCATTCATCATCAACATGCAGAAAATATTACACTTCAATTAAAATCATTATCAAAGTACAGCAAGTGATATGTCTTTTTGAAAGAAAAACCAACAGTGATGCTGGTAATAAATGCAGCACATAGTGCATTGACATTCTCTACATGTGTATCCACTCGCATTCGGTAACTTGTTTATCGTATATTTCTTGCTTTATTTAAATTTGAATAAAATTGTTGTATTGTGCACAGTTTTCACACTAAACTGTTGCGCTTTTTATTTGAAGAGCTACATAAATATTACAGTAGAAATTTTGTCTTAAGTTGCACATTCTTTTTGAAGCTCTCTCATTTTCAAATTCTATTCAAGATAACAGATATTAAACATATTTTATTACAATAAAAAATAATTATTGCAATATTTTCTAAAAACAAGTTTCATCTTTTAAGCTGACGTTTCTTCTTTTTCCCAGTTTTCCTTATCGCACGGCGACCTGTTTCAAGTGACTTACGGTTGTTAAGCTTCGCTTCGGATGATTCACCTTTAGCAGAGTTTGCGCTTTCTTCTTCATTAAATTCCGGTAAAACGTCTTCCTAAACAACCATTCATTCAAACAAACAAATGCACAAAAATGCATGTTAAGAATTATTATTACATTTGCATTGCGCTTTACATTTTTCGGAATATCACAAACTCCTTTCACACCATCACGTGCCATTTCACGACAAAGATACAACAACTGCGTTTTGCAATTCTCCGGATCAGTGACCGTCTTTGCCTGAAAATTATGTATGTAAATGCTGTGAAAATATGCAAATTACAAAAAAAATATTGACAAAGTGGAACAGTTAGTACCTGAATTTCCAACCGTCGAGCATTGTTCAATTCTTCCATTTCATGAATAAAACGCACCACCTCGTCGGTCCATTGATTACGTTGTTCATTGTATACAGCGAAATCGCTGTTCCATTCGATAAATTGTCGATTTTTCTTTTTCATCAAAGGACGATCACGAAAATTCATCTCGGCAGCTAATTCACCTTCAAAAACTTTAAACTGTTTCGAAGTCCACTGTTCACCAACTTTTCTGCACATCACCCATTGCGGATCATTATCCAAATTGCTGCTGTTCGCAAAATAGTATATTTTTTCTCTCTCTCATACATCTCAAGTAAGATAACTTTCCAACTTACCTGATTGCTTCATTTACATCTTCGTCATCATAATCTTAAAAAATAAGACAATGTTATGCATGGGAAAATTTCAATCAATCAAAAAGGTTTACCATTCTCTTCCAATGATGTGCTGTCATCAGATATTGAAGAGCTACTCATATCTCCTAAAAGTAGAACAAAAAATTCATGAAATTAATAAAATGCAATCACCTTACAAATTAATTTCCATAATAATTGACAAAAACTAAAACATTCACCTTCACTATAATCATCGTCATCTTCGTCGTCGTCCATCATGCCCAAGTTTCGGCAAAGCTCTGCATAGTCTACTCGGTTAACATTGCGTATTCGACGGCTCATTTTTTCCTGAAAAAACATCAATATAAAAATATATAAATCGTTCATAATATCTCATAAAGATTTTCAGAAAATAACTGCTACGTTCTATCAGCACATT
>NW_003530593.1:0-767 GCF_000181795.1 Trichinella spiralis
TGCATTAAGATCTGATACTGCAAATAAAGAAAACGTTTAGGAATGTGTATTATATTTAGATCAAATTCCAACAGTCATGATAAACAAGGACATTGCGGAATTAAACCCTACCAAATAAAGGGGATCACTAAAAGTTACCGGTGTGAAAGTTAACAAGTTTAATTAGCCGCAGCTTAAAATTGTCCAAGTTTCAACATACAGTATACAAAAACGAACGTAGGTTGATTAAATAAAATGCAACAAAGCAAAATAAATGAAATTTCTAGAAAACTGCGTAATTCTACAGTGAAAATGTAAAAAACAAGCAAATTGTCGAACATCAGTTTGTAAACTGATGCATCGTAAAAATGAATAAAATCTGAAAAAGAATAAAAAAACATGTACCTTGAAAAAATGTAAAAATCATTCCACCCGGCCATGATACAAATGTGCTCCACTATTAGAGAGCAGTACTTGAACATTGTGATCTTGCAAACAAACGAATAACTTTCCTGAAAAAAAATAAAGCTTAAAACGGAATCCTAACGTGCATTTGCACAATATGATTAACAATAAAATCGCATGAAGACTGTTGATCTATTCATATTATGCCAAAGGATATAACATGTACGAATGTGACTCGCATTTCGATCTAATTCCATCTGTCGAGAATGACAATGATATTGGAAAAACTACCCATGCAAAACAAACAAGATTACAAAAATAACCTGAGTGTTATATCATCTCGTCGGGTAGCTTGCTGAAGAAAACTGACAACTGCACTGGTC
>NW_003530594.1:0-4155 GCF_000181795.1 Trichinella spiralis
TCTTCTCTTCTCCAGGTATATGTATATCTCGGGCGCGGCGGCGCTTTCTAGCCCTTATATATAGGACCAGGGGTCGGCGGCCCCGCGGTCGACCCAAACGCGAACCACCAATAGGCAGCTCGCTCGCGGCGGGAGCGCTCGCTATCTCCGGCGCCGATCTAAAGCCTTGTCAGTCTTCAATTATGTTGTCATGCTTCGGATCTCTTGATCCTGCGCTAATCCCTTAATGGTCACGTCATGATGGCCATTTCCACGCCCTTTGATCTGACTGCCGTCGCCGCTATGGCGCACTCGCCATTGTCTCGCGAACGACGATAGATCGAGACGCAGCAGGGGGGCCTCTCTGACCCCGACTCAGAGCCGCCAGAAGCCCAGATAGCGATCTGGCCGGCGAATGCGCGGGTATTGTTCTTGGCCTACCCGCGACTTCTGGGCACCAGCCCTTGGCCAGGTCACACCGACTAGGTCGGTGTTGTTCCGTCCGGAACATCCTCCCCCCCGGATGGGAGAGTCACTCTCCCATCACTAACCCTGGCTGGCTCCAGCACCACCAGCTTGGCAACTGGTCTCGTGACCTCAGCGGTCGAGGTCCGGAGTCGTGCTGCTCGGGCGACGCCGTCGCTGCCTGGGAGAAGCTCCGTCACCACGCCGAGGGGGCATCGCCCACGCGGGACGTGGTCCTCCAATATCAGGACGAGGTCGTTCGGCTGGGGGCCTTCAGCATGGCGTCTCCACTTCGGGCGCGGCAGTAAGGTGGCGAGATATCCGCTCCGCCATAGTCTCCACCATTTCGCGATTAACTGTTGCCGGTAACGCCACCGGCTCTCCCAGCGCTGGGATCTCCCCCCTGGGGGGTGCCAATTCGCATCCAGGTCGTCGACTGCGGGGAGATCTGCGTAGGCCCGACCCGTCAGCAGCTGAAACGGACTGAGGGGTAACGGGCCGCCTGGTCCCTCCTCCACGAGGGTTAGGGGTCGAGCGTTGAAGCAGGCCTCGATCTCACACAGGACGGTTCGGAGCTCCTCCTCATCCAACAGTGCCTGCCCCAGAACCTTCCGCAGTGACTCTTTCATAGTGCGAATGAGGCGTTCCCAGTAGCCCCCCATCCACGGGGCCCTTGGGGGTATGAATTTCCATCGAATTCTTTGTCCGGCGAGGTCCCGCTGCACTTGATCCACATCGATCTCCTGCCATAGCCGGCGCAGTTCGGCAGCCGCGCTCTGGAATGAGCGGAAGTTGTCCGTCTGGATGACCACCGGCCGGCCTCGTCGAGCCATGAAGCGGCGAAGAGCCTGTAGCACTCCAACTGTCGACATCTCTGGGACTAGCTCTAAGTGCACCGCACGCGATACCATACACGTGATCAGGCACACGTAGCGGGGCGTTGTGGTCTTTCTAGTTCCCCGGACGAACAAGGGCCCGGCGAAGTCCATGCCTACATGGGCAAAGGCGGGCGCCGGAGTCGTTCTAGCTGCAGGTAGGTCGGCCATCTTCGGTTGGGGAGGCCGCCCCGTAGCCCAGCGGCATTGAAGACAGCCACGGAGCACCTGCCTCACGCGGCTTCGCCCCCGCGGAATCCAATAGCGTTGCCTTAGCGCGAACAGTGTCTGGGAAACTCCTGCGTGTAGTTGTCTCAGATGGCAGCGAAGGACAAGTCCTCGCGTCACCTCGTGTTCGCTAGGGAGGAGGGCGGGGTGCCTTCCGGATAACGGTAAGCTGGACTGTCCCAGCCGACCTCCAACCCGCAGCGTCCCCGCGGCGTCCAGGTAGGGGTTTAGTGGACCCAGCTCGCTACGGGCATGCACGTTGCCGTTTCTCTTCAGCGCTTCGATCTCCTTCGGGAATCCTTGTCTCTGGGCGATCCGTACCCATATCTGCTCAGCCGCCTCCAGCTCCGGGGCCGTCAGGGGTCCGGTCCGCCGATCTTCAGATACGGAGCCGCAGTTGTGCCCAAATCGGAGGCAGAGGGCGGTGATCCGGAACAGCTTCTCGATGTCGCCGTACCTTCCTGGATCGAGAACGTGGTCCGGGTTGTGAGTCACCACCGAGATCAGCAGGGTTGGTGATCGATCCTCATCGGGTGGAGACGGAGGTTTGCGTTCAGACTGGCCCCGTTTCCTTGGCCATGTTTCCATCGGCTCGGCGAGCCACTTTGGCCCTTGCCACCAGCAACGGTTCTTCGAGAGTCCCTTCAAGGATGCTCCGCGGCTCAGCACGTCGGCAGGGTTGCTCTTCCCCGGGCAGTGTCTCCAGCAGGTCGGTTCTACTAGCTGTTGGATCTCTTCCACGCGGTTCCGGACGAAAGGCTTCCACTGGCTGGCCGCCGACTGTATCCACGCGAGCGTGACTTCGCTGTCGCTCCAGCACGAGATGGAGCGTATATCTAAGCGTAGTGCCTCTTGAACGTAACAGATCAGACGCGCGGCCATGAGAGCCCCCATAAGCTCCAGCCGCGGGAGGCTCAGGCGCTTCACTGGGGCGACTCTGGTCTTCGCTGCCGCTAACCTCACCCACGCGGGTCCAGACAGGGGTTCCACCC
Organism: Trichinella spiralis; assembly: GCF_000181795.1. Classification (NCBI taxonomy): domain Eukaryota; kingdom Metazoa; phylum Nematoda; class Enoplea; order Trichinellida; family Trichinellidae; genus Trichinella; species Trichinella spiralis. The sequence continues at coordinate 2,540 of NW_003530594.1, forward strand.
GCAGGTAGACTACCGCACCGTAGGCCCGCTCGGAGGCGTCGCAGAAGGCATGAAGCTCGATCCGCTTCACATGGTCCAAAGGTATGGGAACCAGGGCCCGGGGCAGCCGGATGAGGGGGAGGTCGTCCAGTTCACTCTTCCAAGCAAGCCAAGGTCTCTCGACGTCTTCTGGGAGTGGTTCGTCCCAATCCAGCCCCCGCTCCCATAACGATTGGAAGAGAATTTTTGCCCGCACGAGGAATGGGGCCAAGCATCCAATCGGGTCGAAGATACCCGACGCGACGCTCAACAGTTGTCGTTTCGTGTCCCCTCCCTCCGGGCGTCTCCTTTCGGGATTTACAAACGTCAGATAGTCTTCGTTACGCTCCCAATAGATTCCTAACGTCTTCCAGGGCCGGCCGCCTGCCCCCATCGTGGTCTTCTCCAGTGGGAGGTCTTGGAGGGCGTCTGGTTCATTGCTGGCCCACTTATGTAACTGGAACCCGCCGGAAGCCAGTAAGGACGACAACTGGTCCACCAAGCTCCGAGCGTCCGCCACCGAGTCGCAAGAAGTGGCTAAATCGTCCATGTACATGTTATTCAATACTTCTTCGGCCGCTCGGGGCGCGGACCCATGATTCTGGTTGGCGTGCAACCGCACGGTCCCCATGGCCAGGAAGGGTGAGCAGGTCAGTCCGAAGCAGACCCGGGTGAGGCGGTACTTGCGGATCTTCTGCTCGTCATCCCGCCAAAGGAATCTGCAGGCGTCTCGATCTTCAGCCCTCACTCGGATTTGCAGGTACATCTTCTCGATGTCGGCCTGCAACCCTACCCGAAGGCGGCGGAAGGAGAGAATTGCACGCAGCAGGTCAATCTGGAGATTCGGTCCCGCTTCCAACTGGCGGTTCAGTGTGATCCCCTTATACGGAGCGGCTCCATCGAACACCACTCGACATTTTCGCTCGTCGCCCGCCCCCTGGTAGACCGCGTGGTGGGGAAGGTACCACGTCCGCCCAAGCGGGCTTGCCTCCGGCGCAGGTTCCGCCCAGCCTTCGTCGAAGTACTGCTTCATGACTGAAGCGTACCGCAAGCGATCTTCTTCGCGTGTGCTCAGGCGCCGCTCTAATGCCAGGAGCCGGCGTCGGGCGTGAGAATAGTTGTTGGGGAGGGCCGGTCCACCGGGCACCCAGGGTAGGCCGACCGAGTACCTCCCCTCGTCCAGATGGAGTTCCTCCTCCAATTTCTTCATCGCCGCTGTTCCATCGGCAGCGGAGTCTTCGGTGGGTGTGATTCCCAGCGCCTCGATTTCCCAGAATCTCCGCAAAGCGTCGTCGTTGGAACCTTCGCCTTGTAGAAGGAAGACCCCGGCCTCCGAGGCCCGATTTCGGGCGGCTCTCCCGCACGTGATCCAGCCGAGGCGAGTCTCCACGGCCACTGATCCACCGGTCGCTCTTCGAATGCGACCGGTCACGAGTTCGTAATAGTAGTCTATGCCGACCAACACATCGACCACAAGCGGCTCTCTCCGCCGCTGACCCATTTCGGCCACGGCCCGTGCCGGTGTCCCCTCTGGGGACTCCGCCGGTGCCCTCTGGACCTCTCCGCAAACACGGGGAATTACTAGTGCCTGCACCAGA
>NW_003530595.1:0-3394 GCF_000181795.1 Trichinella spiralis
TCTTAGAAAAATACGAAAAATGTGAAAGTCGAACCAAATTTTACGCAAGAAATTTTCATGTGTTTTTTAAACAATGTTAAAATTTTTCAACAAAAACAACCGTTTAAAACTGTATTATACAGGGAAAAATTAAAGAACTTGATTTATCAAATAACTTCCATTAACAATATGAAATCAAGTAGTAGTTTGAACTGATATTTTAAATAAAAGATTATAAACCCGGAAAATGATATATGAATTATGGACCATTTTAGGAAGGTTTTTTTTCCAATACCCATGGAAAATATTCAAATCCCCCGGTGAAACTGTAAAGAACTTCTTTTTTCCAGATTTTTCATATTTATCCACTGTTGTTAAATACTTCCATGGTTTATAGTGCACATCTTCAACAGCAGAAGATTAAATTATCAGGACATTTTTTGTGCTTTTTACTCTGCTTGTTTGCCATATGTAGTTTGGGTTATGTTATATGCATTTTATACAGGAAAAATTGGATGGTATTCACAAGCATATTACTAGATAGTGAGCAAATTGTGTGAGAATGTGTTATGCGTAATTGAATAATTTTTTTGACTTATTCAACGAATTTCCTATTAACTGTTGCCATGGTAAAAGCGTAATTTGTTAGCTTTTTTCATCAGATAGCGGTGATTTAGCCGGTTTAAAACAAGGAAACACGAAAAATTATTGAATTGTTTTTGACATTTCTTTCTGTGCGGTTGTACGAGCCAATTGAGAAAGAAGTCATAAGCTGCACTCAAATAGGAAATTGTAAAAAATAAAGAATTGGACAACTGCTAACAAAACCAATTACAGCGCTGAAAACTGCAATCATATTTTGCAAAAAAGGCACTGCAAAAGATCTTGATAAATTTTCAATTGCATATGCAAATCCAGTGATGCACAGGCATCTGAAGTTGAAATTGCTTTTCAAGAGAATGAACGTCTAAGCTACAATACATATACTATTCAATGAAATGCAAATTTAACACGAAATCTGTTCAGTTTTCAGACCTGACCTTTTTGATAATAAATGTTGCATTGAACTTTTGTAAAAAATACGAATCGACCATCTTTGCTTCAAAAAAATCCCAGCGTAAGTAAGTTCCAACATTTTATTAACCTTTTTAGAGAGTTCAAAGAATTTGCTGCATCGCTTCACTGCATTATTTGATTTGAATATAACTCATGAAAAATCTGTTGCTATTCAACAATTTGCTTTTATTGGAAAAAGGGTGAAATTAGAGAAAGAAAAGGAAAATGTTGATCTATAAAATGCTCGTAGTGAAAAAGACCAATCATCAGCAAATATTTAAAATATTATCACAAATAATTCAAGATGAAGTTGATAAATGAAAATATTATTGATTACTCACCAGAAGTTCAAATAAATTTGGGTATATAAATTTGAAATGGTAGCAATTCTGTAAATTTCTCTAAACAGACTTAAAAATTTCACATAACCAGGGTAAGTGATCACAGTATTTTTCATTAATGAAACGGAATCTTTTATTACAAATGTTAATAACATTTATCACCTTAAAGATTGTGCTACACAAATCACTTTTTAAAAATAAGAACAAACAAAAAAAATTTATTTTTTATAATTTAGATTTGCTAGTACCAAGCCGTTTTGCAGATTAATTTCCAGTGTAGTGATTATTGTTAGCAACAAATTTTTCCATTCAGCACAATGAAATTTAATTAATGCGTCACCGTATATGGTTTCTCAAAAAATATACTTATTACTCTAATCTAATAAAACAGTTTGAAATTATTACGCTATTTCAAATTTACCAAAGCATATTTCAAAAATATTACGAATTATTCAAATGTTGGTAAATGACAATGAAAATAAAAATGAAGCAAAAATAAATAAAAAAATTAAAAAATAAAAATATCGCACTTTTCACTATTTCACATGGCAACAAATAATGACACTGGTAATGTCAGTTTCATACCTATTACAACACGATCACCTATTGCAGAAGAGAGAAATTAAATTTTTATTTCAAAATTATGCATTCTTTTTATAATCAATGTTTAATATACTTCTAATATTAATATGTAATCAACTTTTTGTACTATACAGAAAGTAAGCAAAAGCAATGCAAGAAGGCACATGTTCACCGCTATGTGGACTCACGAGAAATTGAAACTCACGAGAATTGACGCATTTACAAGTAATTTACGCCTATGTAGCTCATCCTAAGTTATTTTCTGTTCATCATAGCACGGTTAATATATTTGAATTTTCTACAATAAATAAATTTGCATAGTCTCATTTCAGAACAATGCCAAAGGAACAAGCACGCGCTTATTACTGCTTTGTGCTTGTAATTGTAGAAAAGTTGAAATAAAATTGTTGTCATACTTTTCCGCTTGTAATTTCAGCGCTAAACAAATTTCCTTTCTCAAAACAACACATTTTTCATTATTCATTAACCATTATTACTAGAAATCTTCTGTGTTGGATGCCATGGAATTCACATTTAACTTATGGCAAATTCGTGAAATATGCATACACGCATCATCCCCATGTATAATATTAAATGGAATACTGGGACCTGTTGAATCCAAAACCCATGTACTAAACGGTGGAAACAGCACAACAATCCCGTGACAACTGTATTTTAAACAAATGCGAACGTTTCATATTTGAAGTCACATCGCTAGAGTAATATAGAGAAAAGTATTCATAATTTTGCAATTTACTTTTTTCTCGTCACTTCAATAAACAACAAAAGACAATATTCAAATTTATAAAGCACCTTTCAATCCCGTCTTTTAGAATGGTTTGTTAAATTGGGATGAATTTGAATTCAAATAACAGAAAAGTTAATTAAAAATTTTATGCCGTTATTACGTTTCATAATAAAACAAATTAAATATGAAAAATATTAAAGAATGCTAATAATTTATAAATACATACATAATGAGTGAATTGAATAATTGAAAAAGAAAGTCATTTTGTTAATGAAATTTTCACTGTCTTATTGATGTCATTTTTAAATTTGTTTTCCTGAAGATCAATATATATGTGTTTCAATGTGACAATAGCGTTTAATTTGTAGAATTAAACTTTCAATTGTTCATTTTTGTTCAGCCGAAAGTGTCGCTCAGATAAACTGCTCTGTGCTTGCTTGAATGTCTAATTCGAAGGAAGCAGTGATCAAAGCCGGCGATGCTGCCGTCGTTTCAGAAGGCGGATATTCGCTGCCCTGCTGCGTTGGTGGACTATCGAGAAGCATTTGGATTCTCTGGAGTCATGAACGACCAACTAAATTTGAAGAAAACTGACTTAAAGAGATGAAGCACTATGAAATTGTGGCAACTCATTTTGATCTCTTTAAAGTGATCGTGAATATAACCGCTCCGTTTGGGAGAAAGCCGA
>NW_003530595.1:4082-6988 GCF_000181795.1 Trichinella spiralis
TCTTGCTTCTCTTCCGTCCTCACTCTTGTTTCTTCTTGTTGGTTGACCGAATTACACCATCCCCTTTGCCATTTGTTGGTTTTTCATCTCAGGATTGATCCCATTAAAATGTACTGCTTAAGATTCCGCCTAATCGATGAGATGCGTGTCATTAACTGAGACTCGGATTCGTAACTGTCATTCTAAGATTCTTCATTCATAGACGATCCCTGATGAAGAGATGTGAATTATTATCGTTTTCAGATCCTTTTTCCTCTATATTGCCAGATCATTTACTACCCATTATACAAATCACTTCGTAAACTGGATTGCCACCATTGATTGAGTAAGCATAGTTTACAATATTCGAATGGTTAAACCTGTTACGATGCACTTTAAAATTTACATTATTAATAATCATTATCATAGATAGTTATGTATTTGCATTGACTGTTATCATTTCTTTAAAAAAACTGAAAATTTTGTAACTGTTGCATCACAGTATATGTTGCTGAAAAACAGCAAACTCCTTAATAACAGAATGATTGTGAGTGTATTACAAAAGAGACCGAATAATCATTCTGTAGATTACCTATTATAAAAATGAAATAATTCACTTTCATTTAATATTTCAATTCCAATTCTTCCCACTCGATAGTTTGAAATCCTCGCACTTGTTTCCTTTTTGTATACTTCAACGAATTTTATTAATTGCAGTAAATAAAATAAAATAAAATAAAATGCATTACACAAATATCACGAACTTTTTTATGTTTGAATAAAACAGTTTTACCACTGCTTCTTACTGAATAACTTTCTTATTTTTCATTCAGTAGTGGACATTTTCATTTATTTTACACAAGTTGTATGGAAAATTTTGTTTTTGAAATAAATGTATTCTATGAAATCAAGCAAGTTAACATTATCGTGTACAACTTGAATTTGCTCATTTAAATGTTAATGTAGAACATGTTTTGCATTTAAAGTATTAAAGAGTCCTCTTGAACAAAAAGTCCTCACCATTTTAATTACTGAAGTAACTGAGCCAAACTAATGTTAACTGCTTTTTATTATTATTAACACAGAGAATCACTTTAAATTTTAGAATTTTCATACTAAACAAAAACTGCATTTGAACAATAAAATATAAAATTACCAACAAAAACTTGTTCTCTTTTTATAATGCTCCAATTCAAAATGTTGTTTGCTCAAAATCTGACTCGTAGTATTTTTCTCAAAATTTCAGTGGTACAAATGGCCAAAGCTTGGCACCGCTTTCAGCAAGCCCATCGTCAAACTTTCTTTCCATTCGAAATTCTCTGTCTGAAATCCTTTCTGCAGCGTCTCCGTAACGCTTTTCATATATTGTATGAATACTTTTAGGAAGACGGATATCATCAGCAACAGTTGGACGATAATATATACCTACTGTAAGGCAAAATTTTTTTAAACAGTATTTTGACAGTAAAAATGCTAACGTTAACATGCCATGTGAAAATGAAAATTAAATGACTGCAGTACTCACTTTCACTGACGTCGATATATTCACTGTTGCGAAGTAGCCACTTTTCAGCATCTAGCTGTGCTTGTTTGAGCTGTCTGTGCCTTTCTCCTAAGATACTTCTTCTCTTCAGTGTGATTTCATATATTTAATAAATAAAATTAAGCGAACTGTTTCTTATTTACAATCAGGAAAGTTTAACTAAAATCGGACAGGAACTCCACAATTTAGCTTATTCATAATTACTGTTTTTAAATATAAATAGTCATTTCAGTTCCCTTAAACAAAAACATGAAAAAAATGTAATTACTTTCTGCACGATGTTGTTCGGTTATACAACGGAATTGTCGAAATGCTTCTATCGACATGTATTCATCCGAATTCTTTCTAAATTCACCAGACAAGCGAGGCGTTTCAACTTTGTGCACAGTTTCACATGTAGTGCCATTTTTTAACATATCGTCTTCAACTTCTTTATGATCTTCATCACTTTGGTCTGATAGTTCCTCTCCGTGTTCACATTTTTCAGAAGAGCAAATGCTGCAATCTACACTGCTGCATTCTGAACTGGGATGGAAACCAGACAGTGTGGCGTCATTGCCCAGAACATATTCACATCTAATATCATTTACCACTTTAATATGTCGACGGACAATATTCAAGCATTTAAAAAAATGTGACAAATAATCACTGATGGAATTATCCTGATACCATTCTTCCATTTTTAAAATGAAATCACGCTCAAACTGAAAAAAACAGAAACAATGAAAGTAAAACAAAAGTTGAAATTCGCCATGCGACTAAGAACATTCATGTTCACAAAACAACCAATACATATATGCAAAGAAAGACGTTTTAGTTTCACGTATAAATATAGTAGTTTCAAAATAGAAGTTCAACAGTTTAGTTCAGTTTATAGTTTCGATTAGAAATTTTAAAATAGAACCAATAGAAACAGTTTCAAGAATTGATTTGATAACAGTCGAATATGATGAAGCTGAGTACTGTAGTTACAAGAAAATGCAAGTAATAACATAATACAGTAATTTGTAAAGTTGAATAGAACAGCATAAATATAAACAATATAAATAAACTTTATATTTATACTGCTGTTATTATTATTATTATTACGTACACTTCAGTAATACATTAAAGTAATTATAAATTGAAATATATTTTTTAGTCCAATAATGAAACTGATTCTAACGTTTCAAAATAGAGATTCACTACTTCTGCAGCAAAATCACACCATTTCTAACACCACAGTGAGAAATATTTCATCTGCGCTTCATTTATTATTACGTGTAAATAGCTTTTTCATTATTATTGAATTAGGTTCGGTTTGACGAGGTTTCGATTTTTTTCATTGCACTACTAGTTTCCAATCAACTGAACTCATACAACCTTGCTGTCATAGCTTCCCTTG
>NW_003530596.1:0-1458 GCF_000181795.1 Trichinella spiralis
AAAAAAAATTTTTTTTTTTTTTGGAGGAGCAAACGCGAAAAAAGAACGATAAGGCCCCATCACGACAGACGAGCACCCTTTAAAAAAGAGGGCTGATTTTATATATATATATGAAAAAACCACACACACACTCTCCGCCCCAAAAAAAAAACCAGACACACACACACACTTTTTTTTGGGCGCGCGGGCTTTTTTTCTCTCTCTCGGGAAAAAAGATATTCGCGCGAGAATCATCTGTGTCACCCCCCCCCACTTTCTCTTTAAAAATATATTAAACACATCGAAATATTGGCGTGTGTAGATACTTTTTTCTCCGCGTCTCACCTCTGAAATCCCCGACCTAGAGAGAGTGTGTCTTGTTTCGGAACGTGTGATGTATACCCTGCGGTGATCATGATCAGACAGTCAACTTCGCCCGTAGTAACAGCGTGGCAGAGCAATCATACTGGGCACAGTACTTCTTTTTCATCCCATGCAGAGACTTAGCATGCAGAGGAAAGTCCTGATACCACCCACAATCGGTTGAGGGATGTGTGAGCAACGAAAATTTAGAATCGTGAGTTGTTGGCATTGTTCATAACAACGTCATAAATGATGACTTTTATCAACTATACCATATTCTGCAGGATTTGCGGAATCGGCAGATTCGGGACGGATTCAAACTGAAACTGATGCAATCCAATTGTTGATGATTTATAACAGACGTATGAAACGCACTGATATTTTTGTTATCTGTCATCAATTTCATCAATAGCTGTAAAGTAACGGAAACCGTGGAGTCCATGGTCGGAAATAATTTTAGCGGTCTATCCGTCCGTTTTAAGCTTATAACCAGCCATAACAACTGTTGATACTCGGGATGAGAGAAGAAACAGCAAACGTTCTCGAAAGTTCACTTTAGATGGATGCAGCCCGCTGTCTACTCATTAATATCGTTTCCAGCTTCTTTCAGTGAGTTCTTCTGGAAGTTTGATTTCCCTTGCCATAGACAATGGAAAGATCTAGAAAATGAAAAACCAACAAGTGTTAAAATAAAAATCTGAAATGAATGAATGAATAAATAATAAATGAAAACATTACCAACATTTATCCCAATAATATAACACTTGTTAACGCTGATAAATGAGATTTCAGTTGCTTTCCAGGTTTCAAAATTGAATCAGACATGAAGCGCCAACATCAAACGACTCTAATGTTAATTGATGTTGGAATACAATTTTTTCTGAGAAAGGAAAATTTATGAACTTCGATCTCGTCTTCGGTGAAATCAAAGTGATTCCACACATTTCCTTCGTACTGTACATCTATAAACGAAATGCAAACAATAATAATAAATCTCTAAAATCAAAAATTGAAACTAAACTGGTTATAAGCAAATTTTTCCACTGTAAAATTTTACAAGGAAAAAAAAAAAAAAAATTATCCTTACTTTTGCGAATGCAGTGAAAGAATAGGGAA
>NW_003530597.1:0-1178 GCF_000181795.1 Trichinella spiralis
CGAGTGCACCCTAACTGACGATAAGGCACCTTTTATGGCGATCGTTATTTGCATAGCGCAGCGCTGAAAACCGGTTTTTGTGCATTGGAACTTCTTATTGAAGATAAAGTCTAACCTATGCCGCAATATAATATGAACAGGAGAAATGCACAGTTCAATATGAAAATTCAACAATGACCTTAACGTTTACAATTCAGCCAAAATGTAAACTATCTGGCAGAAAACGCCATAACAAAAATACTAACTTAGTCAAAACACGCCTTCGCATGTTTGAATTTAAAATTTGAAAATTCAAAAATGCCCTACATAAATAGAAATTGATTTCTTATACAAAAGGACACTTTCAAGTGAATCGTTTGCAACGTTATTTTTGCTTATGAAAAAATGATTTGCGATAGATGCTGATGTTCTTTTATGGACAGAAACAATTCTTGCAGTAATAAAGGTAGTTTAAGGACGATAGAAATACTTTCTAAAGATGAATTCTTACCTAGTCTCAACATAAAAGTCAAAATTTGGAATTTCGCAGTGAAAAATATCTTACTTACAGCACGTTTAACTTAATTTAACATAGGAATAACTTCACCCTTTCGAATTCAGTCTTACAGAATCAAGACAAACAAGAAACCGCACATACTTTTTCTCTTTTATTGTTCTATTTCGTGCTGTCCGCGTTTCGCTTCGTGTCGACAGCGTTTTTACTTTCTTTCTTCATTGTTCATATCTGTAAAAATGTTAAACATTAAATCAAAAATGTTCTCGCTTCATCACGTAGTAAAAGTAACAACAAATTGAAAATTGAATTTTCAAATTTATTAATTTACTAATTTTACTTAAGCGGTAACGTTCAGAAAATATGTACAAAATATTTTTCAGAAAGGTAACGCAAGTAGAAAGAAGGAGGAATTACTTTTCAGCAACTAAAAATCGATCTCAGGAACTATTTAGCGTCATGAAATCAGAGAACGTTTCACAACGCTACCACTTGCCACGTAAGTCAACCGAACGAGTGCACCCTAACTGACGATAAGGCACCTTTTATGGCGATCGTTATTTGCATAGCGCAGCGCTGAAAACGGTTTTTGTGCATTGGAACTTCTTATTGAAGATAAAGTCTAACCTATGCCGCAATATAATATGAACAGGAGAAATGCACAGTTCAATATGAAAATTCAACA
>NW_003530598.1:0-2854 GCF_000181795.1 Trichinella spiralis
ACATCAGATATCATAGTCATAACTAAGTAGTAAAGTGATCCATTCGTATTTTTTCTTCCTGGAAGCCAATTCCTTAAGAATTAAATGGATTTCTTATTCCCCAAGAGAGTAAAACTTTACTGCTTTACTTAAGCTGTCATATATCAATTTTCAGACAAGGCTGATTTGCATAATAGACAAACAATGCGCATGAAGCGCGCGAGTCGAACAAGTGTAACTGCGTTAAAAGTCAACGCCGAATTATCTGTCTCAACTGATACAAATACGAACCGCATGTCGACAAGAACATGAAAAATTCAAATCAAAAAGCCACTTAACTCTCAAAATATCTTACATATTTCATTTATAATAAACGACTCTAATTATTGACCGTTTAAAAGAAATACACAAGAAACCGACAGTTAACTAAACCTTAAAATTTCAATAAATTATATAGATACTATATCGATTCTCAGTTATATATATTATTTGGTTGTGTTAATAAATCACAGACTCAAAATTCATTGTTAGCAATATTTTCGAGTGATTACAATGTGAGCAAAAAAAAAAGAAATATGCAACTTACCAAAATAGGCATCTTGAAATTGTTTACATACATCGTTTTCGACATAAAATAAAAGTCAAACAAAGAAAAATCGAATCAATTTTGTTCAGGCTTTTCAGTAAAAATGCCAGTCGACGGTCAACATTAATCTGCAATTATTTCAAACGAAATATAGAAAATTATTATTGAATGCATATACAAATTTTCATTTCAATCATTTAAAACAATTAAAAATATGCAGATCAAGAAATTATTTAAAATTGAAAAAGCAATTTAAATTATATTTAAAATCTACATGAATCAATGAGCAATAAATAAAAAAGCCACCTACGTTGTCATATTTTCTGATGAATAAAATTTAAACATTAAAAGTATAACGTCATAATTAGACAAGAGAAAATTCAGACAAACTGACAAATGCAACCGACACTGTGAAATTCAAAAATGACCTAATTGAAAAATGAAAAACAACCAATTGGACAATGCGCGCCAAAAGAAAAACAACAATGAACCAGAAATGAAAATAAAATAAAAAATACAGTGTGTTAAAATAAATTTAATTTCTAGTGAAAAAAATTTATAAAAATAATAATTAATTAAATATAGAAATAAAACTGAATGATTTTGTGGTAAAAGTAATGAAAAAGTTTTCAATCTAGAGACACTTGGGTCAATTAAACAATCGTTACTGAAACGAAACAACACTAATTTTCATAATGAAGAGACAGTCAGTCAGCATTTAGCATTACTTGAACTATGTTAAATGTGCATTGAAATTGAACGCTATTTAATGATAAACTATAGTTAAAATAAGTTTATTAGTTGAATTAAGCTTATTAAATATTACAATCGAAATTTACAAGATTATTTTCAGAGTATTAAAAATGTATAAATAGTTTCGTAGTCAAATAGAAGTTTTCAAGGAGGCAGGCGCGCCAGTCATAGACAATGTTGATCAGAATAATGAACAGACATGTGCACTTAACTTTACTCCATTACTGGCATCTTATTACGAATTATAAACGGATGCTGCAAAATGATTAATTATGTTATTAACTTTGAATAATCTACTTTATTGTTTCAACATTATTTATTATTATTATTGATTTATTTTCCTTTTTATAAATATGAACAAATTTCACTCAAATATTCGCTTAAAACTATGCAATTTACTTTTGCGTTCATCACAGCATTCAGTTGTTAACATTTGGTCATTATTTTAATTTGCATGAAATTGAAAATATGACGATCGTTGCTTGATAGGTTTAAATTATTGTTGGTTTTTTGTTTCTGACAACTTTTAAAATTGCAAAAACTGCAAACTATACTATAACTATAAACTGTAAACTATGCATTATAAACTAATTATTGGGACCGAAAAAAAGAAAAGAATAAAGAAACATTTTCAGAGAGGATTCGTTTATCTGAAACTGATTTATTGAGCACCAGTCGTGGTCGATTGCATGATCATTTGAAATCGTGCTAAATTGACCAAAGCAAATGACAGCGACTCAGCTCTGTTCAGCCGATCCGCTTCGTTAGCTGATCAATGGAATTGGCGGAAAAATAGTTGTGCAAATTTTCTTCAGAAATACTTCTCTCGGCACAACTTTTTCTCATGTACAAATACAGTATGAAAAACGTTGACGCTACAAGGATGCTCAGGATGCTTATCATTACGCAGAACATTATGTATTCGCTGTTGCAAGTGGTGGATGGCTGTTGGCTTGAGAAAATCTCTGATTTCAACCAGCTTCCTTCTAGCGAAGTGGCTACTTGTGGAGTCGTTGCTGAAATAAATTTTCAAAAAATTCATACTGTAATTTTTGTAATTTCGTGATAGAAAAATGAAACTGCTTTCAAAACTTTATTCAACAAAATAAAATTATTACTCAGAGGTTGATGACCGTTGGTGTTGAAATCAACATCTTCCGAATCGATGACAAGAATATCAGGTGTAATGACGTCGATGCTTATCTGCTGAGGTCCTGGATGTATTGAGCGTCTTTTGAATCTAGATTCACGTCTAGCATCACATGATGGTGGCTAAGCAAATAAGAAAAAAAATAATATTTTAACAATTCAATGAATAATGTTGTATTTATTAACCGAAAGACGCGGCATCCATCGTTCAATTTGTTGCAGATTTTGATTTGACACTTGAAATGAACAAACGAGTAATCAGGATATTTGAACACTTCCGTTCTAGCATAAGCTAGTCCCAAATCGTTATTGTACAACAATTCTGGTACAGTTCACGATCTGTGCTGCAGCTAAAATAAACAACATTCGATTGATTCGGATGTTTTT
>NW_003530599.1:0-897 GCF_000181795.1 Trichinella spiralis
CCCATTTACGTAGGACGCTATTTTTTTCTTCTTTAAATTACGGCCGATAATATTATTTGTGATAGATAGTGGCTTTGATCTGTAACGTATTCAGGATTTTGTTGTTGTTCAGCAATTATTATAATCTTTGTTGTTAGCTCATTACATTGTTATACGTTTTCAAAGCATACATGCATTTCTAGGTCAGAAGAGTAACTTTATGCTAATGTGATGTTAAACACTGCCGTTGGCATTCTGCTACGTGCACTGTGTGCTATGCAAATACGGTACCAATGTTCCTTATATAAATTTCTGTTTATTGAGGGAACTCCATTATAGTATAAATGTTTGCTGCTGAAGGGCGGTCTAATTACTTACTGCATTGCGTTATTTGGTCATTTCGATGCTTCACTGCAACAATTACGTTGCGATTGCGACACTAAAAATATGAAGAAACCATGAACATCAGTTACAAAATGTATGACTCTACGTTTGCTTTATACGTCATCCCTGACAGGTCTGCTGACAGGTATGAATTTTTATATATTTGCTATTTTTCATACAATGTTTTCTTTCTTTCTCTTGGCAAACTGCCCTAAACATGCGCGCTTTTTAAGCTTTTCGAGTTGTTTGATTTTAGTCTTTTTGAATGGAAACTAGCGCGTTGTTTTTCAGTAATGATGTTCAACTAATATTCGAGACTTTATTACTGCCAAGCCATTATAAAATAGTACTAATGGTATATTTTGCTATAATTTTCAATAGTCCTTACAAATCCATTTGTAAAGTAGTACTCTGACATAGCAGTTGAACCCCTCCCGCATTATATTTACTGTCCACTGTAATGTTTATTGCTAAGGTAACATACTTGCCCAATTGTTTAAAGGAAATGTCTGTCACCGGGATGCTGCTGTCGCA
>NW_003530599.1:5636-6257 GCF_000181795.1 Trichinella spiralis
TGAGAAGGTGAGTACTGAATACGTGAAGGTAAGTAGTGTGAAGGTAAGTACAAGTGTGAAGGTGAGTACTGGTTACGTGAAGGTAAGTGGTGTGTAGGTAAGTAATGTAAAAAGTTAAGGTAAGTAATGTTTAGGATGAAGTATGGTGAATGTACACGTGAATATTGAAATTACAAATTTAAAAAAGCCTGAGGCGATTTATTTAATAAAATATGCAAATTTTTAATAGCCTACGGGTAATATGCAAATTTTTATTTGCCCTCAGGCAACGCCTGGGGCTATGCCTCAGGCAATTTTTTGAAAATTTCGAATTTTTTAAAATATAGCCCCAGGCTTTACCCTCAGGCTATGCCCCAGGGCAAATAAAAATTTGCATATGCCCTAAGGCTATCCCCCAGGCAATTTATAGCACAATATTTGACCTAAGGGGGGTTTTATGCAAATTTTTAATCGCCTGGGGGTAATATGCAAATTTTTATTGCCCTCAGGCTACGCCTGGGGCTATGCCTCAGGCAATTTTTCGAAATTTTCCAAATTTTTTGAAATTTACCCGCAGGCGTCGCCTCAGGCTATGCCCCAGGGCAAATAAAAATTTGCATATTCCCGCAGGCCACGCCCAAA
>NW_003530600.1:0-3237 GCF_000181795.1 Trichinella spiralis
AAACCCCGATAACCTCCAGAATTTTTTCAATTTCATCTATCACCGGTTCCATTCACGAGAAATAGCATCTAAAAAAGCAAAATTTCTCTATTGTTATTTGGGTTCATTTTATTGTTCACTTGCATTTGAGCTTTGTCGAGTAGTGTTTCAGACGGGCAATTTCTTCTTGATATGTCTCAGTAGAGCATCTTTTGCATCTTCATTAATTCTCGGCTTGTTCCTTATGTTTTTCGCCCGATTTGCATAGCGCAGTGTGCTCAACGATTCGTCGTAATTATTATCCGCCGGAGATATGCAAGCTATCATGATTGTTTTCGTATTGCCTCCAAGCGAGTCCTGGAAAATGTTGATGAATAGAAGGAGAGGGAAAATTTTTTCCAAAGCAACAACAAAGCAGACCTGCAATAGGCGAGTTAATTTTGAATCTCTGTAAGGGACGTGCGTGGATTTTCCGTCAACCAGAGCCGATATGACATTGCCAAGTGCAGACAGGGATAAATTGATCTTAGTAGCCTCTTTCAATCTTTCACCGGTTGCTCCTGAAATTGTTCTTGTTAATCACGGGGAATGGAAAAGTGAAAAATTTTTTTTTTCAAATTATCACCAGTTTTCGATTGCCTTTCACTGCCGGCCAAATCGACCAGATGCAATTTGGCCATTTTAATATGCTGCCCGTCTTTTGCCATCTCGATCATTTCGAGGTGAAGCGTGAAGATGCTGTGCGAACGGGACGAGTCGGTATTCATCAACGTGGCGGCTGTGGCCCGGTTGCGCATCCCCCTCGCCAGCAGTTGTTCAACTTCGTTGATATTATGCACCGGATGCATGGACAAGCCTGCCACGTAAACCCCCTTTTCCGGATGTTCTTTGATTTCAAGTTTCTGCTTTGTATCTTTTCCCAACAAATCCCGAACATCTTCAATGTAAATCTGCAAGTGTTTTTTTTTGAAAATGAAATTATAGCAAAAATATTTGTTCGACAATAGCACGTGGAATTTAAGCTTCGACAACACTTCTTCAAGCAGAGGTTATCGATTCATGCTAACTGTTGTCATACAGAGAGCTATGCATTTATTGATTGTTTTCAAGTCATAGTAAATGGAAATATCTTCCTCTTTCCTGTTTCAAGCAGTTTCAAATTTCGGTAGCTGCATGTTTTTATTTTTATTATTTCAATTATTCATCTGCTGCTTACTTCTAAATATGAAGCACAGACGAGGAATTTCACATTCTCGGTGGTGGCGATGGCTTCGAATATATGCTCAAATGCTCGAGGTACTACACCACGTTGACAAGGCCAATTGTGCGGACCTTGCATTGTGAACGACTTACCAGAGCCAGTTTGTCCGTAAGCGAATACGGTTCCGTTGTAACCTTCGAGTACCGACTTGAAGGGAATATTTAAATTTATATATATATGTACAAAATGTGTGCACTACGTTCAACAACAATTCCTCACCTCGACAAGCGGATATACAATGTCGTTGTAGATATTTTCCGTGGTGGCGTTCATATCGTACGCGCCGTCGAAAGTGAACAATTTCGTCGTGCCCATCTTGTCCGACGGATTTCTGATCGAACACTGGGCACGTTTGGGATCCATTTCCACCACCACCGAGCAGCCGATTTTCAGTTCGCGTTGGCCTAACGGCCTGGACCGTACCACCACTTTCACACATTCGGATGGCGACATTAGCTGACCATCGGTTCGATCAGCGGCACCGCTTTTTTTCACCGGTATGCATTTACAGCTTGTACAATCGGCTTATATGACGCCGTCGACCGGATGCTCAAATTTGCGCGCACGCTTTTCACTCCATTCACGTTGTCATAGCAACCTGGTCGCATTGCTAAATCTACACACTCTATGCCAAATTTTCACGCTCGTTTAAATTTTCTAACATTTCTTTTTCTTTTTTATAAAAGAAATTCCTATTATTTTCTTTCATTGAAAAAAAGTGTTGAATTTTTCCGGTTCGTTGTTTTGTTTCAGAACATTTCAAATTTTTAAACAAACCTTTTTTAATTTTTTTTAAAAAGACGTGAAAGTTTAAAATTCAAAGGTGAAGTATTTCTTTTTCAAAATTCAAAGAATACTATTTCGTTCCAATAGAGTATGGTTAATTTTGTACAGTATACTTAAATGATGCGCAAGTTGTGTTGTGAATGTGAATATTTTGAAAAGAGAAATAATTGCTTGTTTAGATAGATGTTGTCGTGTACGTGTGGAAAACACGGTGACGTACGTCAAGCCGTTGCAAACCGGTCGACCAATTTCGAGCTTCAGGCGCAGTTTTCTTGCCGGTTGATAAATGGGAACACTGCGTTGGCGAGCCTTTCTCTTTACTGTGCACTGTTTTCAGCACGTGTTGTGCGACTGTTTTGTTGCTTTCCTTGTTTTTTTTCGCTTCCATCCTCGTCCCACATAATAAACAAGCAGTTGGTGAAGTTTTTGTCAAGACAACAACTGCAGGCTTGGTCGACGTGGCGAGCCGAGTGATTTCATTTCTCTATTTCTCTCTTTCTCTCTCTGTTTCCTTTCTCTTTGTAATTTGCAATCGACAACAAAATGTTGTTACTTTTCAACGTTTTGCTTGTTTTGCTTGCATCCGCGGTTGAGCTGAGCTGTGCATTTTTCGCACCTTGCCATGGTAAGTTTTCTTTGTTTTCTCTGTAATTGTGGATTTCAACGGTTTTCTCCTTGTTTCGTTCCGCTTCCAAGGTCCGAGTTCTATGGGCGAATCTTGTGACACGGACGCAGATTGCACCGGCTTCGGCGTAGCCTGTGTGCTTGGAAAGTGTCAGTGTGACTACGCTTATGATGTGTTGGAAAACGACCCGCAGACCGGTCTTCGCCAGTGTGTCAAGTGTATGCATCTCGATTTTGGTCTCGTTTACTGTAGCGGTGTTCAGTTCTTGATTTTCAGTACCTGATACGATAGACGCGCCTTGTGATGATAAATGTCGGTTTCCGCTGTTCTGCGACAACAACCGATGTCGGTGTATTCGCTCCAAACAAGAGCACGGCCAGTGTTTTGTCGGTAAGAATTTGTCTTTGACGCATGATAGATAGATAGATAATGTTGTTGTTTCACTCACTGGGCGCAGTAATGCGGTGTCATTATTTATTTTATTTATCCACTCAGTTGAGTAGAGTGAATGGCGAAAAACTATTCGATCCAGTGTAATCAGTTGATGATTCCCCTTGTAATCGCATAGCTTCTCAATTTTTCACAC
>NW_003530601.1:0-1394 GCF_000181795.1 Trichinella spiralis
ACACGCCTCCGCATGTCTTAACTTTGGATTTGAAAATTCAAAAATGACCTACATAAATAAAAGTTATTGCAAAAAAATAAAAAGTATGTGGCTGCGCATTCTGACAAACAAAATTATCCAGAGAAAAACTCTTTTATGATGTACAATGAAAAGTGAATATAAAGTAATTACAGTGTTAAATAACTTATCGAATGGAAAATAATTTTTATTACATGAATAAGAGAAATAAATTGGCGCTTAGTGATATTAGATCAGTTGAATTCACATGGAAATTCAACGCCATGTGCAAACGTAAAGTGTAAGTTGAAAAATTGAGCTAATTCTACGGTTACACTACCAGGATAACTGCACAAAATAGAAAAATTGAAATGTTAATGATTTCAACCTTCAATTGCATATAATTGAGTAGATTTTGATGATAATGATGAAAAGATTTGATGAAAAATGATGATATAATTGCATCTATAAAAAAATACTTCTTTTAAATTGCTTTTTTGAACAATTCAGTGGTATTCTCTAGTCGAGTAGAACAAAATATTTAATACTGTAAATTTTCAACTTATATAAACCGTTTGGTGGGGCTTTGTATTAAAAGACGTAAAAGTATTTGTTTTCACAGCGTACTCCACAGTAGGACTAGTTTACCAGTAAATTTACGTCCAGTCCACGATCAAAAATTTGCATAAAAATTCTGGTAAACAAGTTGACGTTTGTTTACTTTGCAATTATAACTCACTAATTGCCTGAACTTTAAATATATGTACAAAACTTCATGTAATATTACTTTTTTGAGCAATTCAATGATATTTATTGTTCAGAAATAATGTAATAATTATTGTTGTAAAGTTTCGCACAGTCTGTAATTGATGAATAATACCACACAACATATGTAAATATAAAATAGCAAGGTAATAATGTGGATGATGTAAAAAAGAAATGAGTCAAAACAATAGATGTTGAGTATTCTATAATTTTGAACAATTTAATACTGTGATTCCTACAGATTCTTTCAATTTATGAATGATTGTTTTCTTAAAACACTGAAACAAAAGAATAACAATCAAAAGAAGTAAAAAAATACTTTTGTAAAACAAATATTTGCCGAAAAATGAATTTCTGAATCAAAAGCATAATTCAAATTCGAATGCCTCATGAAAGTTAAACGATCGCATTTTATTATTAACTTATGATATTTGCTTTTCTGCGTTGTACATTTGAGATGCTGAATAAAGGAGTTAAACCGCATGTCATTCCTCAATTTGCAGAGCTTTGGGGACTCACATTGCAAAACAAGCCCATCGTATTACCAACATGGAATATTGCGCCAACGTTTCCTCCATCACAGGGATGAGCACAAATCCAGCCAAATCAACCACAGTGGGAATACGAACTTG
>NW_003530602.1:0-1954 GCF_000181795.1 Trichinella spiralis
TATTTGCTTTAGTAAATCGCATCCTCATTGGATACTAGCCCAAACACGCATAACTCTGCTTATGATTTGACAAAGTTACATTATGTAGTTTTTGAATCATTGTACAAAAAGAATTTTTTTTCAGTTTTGAAATTTACATAACCTTAGAAAGGATATTTTTTCTCTGTTGTAATTGATGATTATTTCAACAACAAAACAATCTTGCATAAATAAAAATTTTATTACAAATTTAAAGATACATGCATATACAAAGCAAAGAAATAGAGCAAAAAAGCTCATGAAATTTCTCAAGAATGATTTGTATTTCAGAACTGATTTTTCAATTTTACAAAACGACAATAAAATATCACTTGAAATAATGTGTAATATTTACGATAAAAGATTGACAATTGAATTGCGACAAATAATGATAACTGTTTCCTACCATGCGATACGTGCTCACTCTAGTAGAATGAAAATAACGAAACATATATATTACATTTCCAGAATTTAGAAATAAAAATTCAATGCTTTAAACAAATAATAAGAACATCATGATTCCATGACTCGGCTCATCACTTTAGAAACGGCATCTTCTTCATCTGAGTCAGAATTATGGTCTGTTTCCTAAAATAAACAACGCCCTCAATTCAATTATCAATAATAAAGTGCAAAGCAAAAAATACTGGAGTAGTGAGGTAAGTCATGCGCAGTTCATGCTGTTTCAGTAGCTTTCTTGGTGGAGCAGTTCTGAACGATGTTCCTGAAGATAAATTATTCTTTTCGGGTAATTTTGAACATTCTGGGGTTTGGAACACAGGCGATTTTGTCCTATTGAGCGCCGCTAAAGTTGAAACAAATATATCAATTTTTCAAAACTGACAATAAAACCAAAACAAAATACCAATTCTGCTTGATCTTCTCAATTTAGGCACATCGTTCATTTTGTTATCCACATTCAAAAGATCTAAAAAAATATCAAAAACTGCACACACGGTACAAAACGCTGCTACACCTATACGTAATAAATTCGTAAAAATAGCGTTTCTTATTAATAACAATTACGAAATCATAAATAATAATGAGCAAATTCTGCACTGTTACTTACTATTTTTGTTTCGTTTTCCTTTTCCCCTTACTTCCGCACTTCTGTCACCCGTAGGTTTATGTTTTTTAACTACAAAAAATCAATCAATGCCATATTATGAAAAAAAAAATTTTTTTTTTCCAAAACTTACTCATCTCCAAAAATTTCTCTAGTCACAACATCGGCATTAGCATTAAGTTTCACATCACTCTGCAAAAAATACGGCAAAAATGAAAATCAGATCATGCAATACTAATCAAATCATGCTACTTCATGAAATTATACGTGGAAAGAAAGACAAAAATTACTTTTCGATGTTTTCCACGAGGCTGTCTTGGCGTGTTATTTAATCGACTGAGACGCTCCTTTAATATCTGCTGCTGAAGGCGAGCACATTCTGCTTCCTAAAATTCAGCAATTGGAAAAACTTTCATCCTGAACATACAAAAAAATTAACACCTAAAATAAATGACAATTACTTTCATAGATAACGCCCTTTCCCAAAAGGAACTATTTTTCCGCTTGGCCTGGCTGAAACATCTTGGCTTAAAAAAAGCCTACACCAATTTTGTTCGACTCCAAAACCTTTTGGCCCCTAAACAAAGT
The DNA here is from genome assembly GCF_000181795.1 of Trichinella spiralis. NCBI lineage: Eukaryota > Metazoa > Nematoda > Enoplea > Trichinellida > Trichinellidae > Trichinella > Trichinella spiralis. The sequence continues at coordinate 1,673 of NW_003530602.1, forward strand.
GAAACTCTTTCCTTTCCCCTTGGATAAAAAATGCCCAAATGGAAAACGAAATAACTTATTTTTAAAAAACCAACAAAAAATAACGGAACAGGCCAATTCCTTCTTTTTTTCTCCATCCAAAGGGGAAATTTTTTCAACATGGCGGGGGAACAAGCCCGCCATCTCCCTTCAAAAAAATTTTGGGATCGGTCTTAAAAATCTTATTTTTTAACCTCCTGGGAGATAAAAAAAACACACAAATTAAAGGGAAAAAAACTTTCCCACCCCCCACGGGGGGAAAAA
>NW_003530603.1:0-1417 GCF_000181795.1 Trichinella spiralis
TTTGAAATTGGGTTGAGCGTTGCCTGGTTATGGGGAAATTTCGTTTCCTTATTGTTTATTTTTTGGGAAAAACGATGGGCATGTTTTTGTTTTTTTTGGGTTCAAACGGTACCTTTTTCAGTTTTGGTCATCCCGCGGTGAACCCCAAGAAGCCGTTTTGGAATTGCAGTGGCCCGATGTTGAGAAGTACCCTGTTGAGGAAGAGGGGTGTTTTTTAATTGAATACAATGCCGGAACCGCCCACCTGAGAGCGGGGGAAAGTTTTCCCTCAATTTGCGCAAATTATGTGGAACTGCTGCGCAAGGATAATGGAAGAACGGTCGGCCGAAAATTGAATGCTTACATTTAAGAATCAACCGTGGGAAGGGGTCGCCCTTGGGGCCCATGTTTGTTGATTCCCAGCTTCAGTGGCAATATTCAAATTTTTCGAAAGAAAAAAAGTTTCAATTTTTTCAAAATTGTATTTTGATAGTTATAAATTATGTGGTTTTTAGAATTTTTTGTTAATTATGGGGAAGTTAATTATTTTTTTTTTCGAAATGGGAAGGCAAGAAAATTATTCCCCTTTCCTTTTTTTTTGTTATTTCCTTTTGAACCTTTTGTTGTTTTATTCAAACAATTCCGTCCAATAAGTCATATTGTTTTTTTTAATAAATAATTCAGGTTTTTCCGTTGGGCCGTTTTTTTTAAATAAAAAAATACCCAGTGCTGTGAATTTCAAAGCGAAGAATGTCAAACAAAAGAAAAAAAAAAAAACAAGAGTAAAAAAGACGGAAATAAAAAAAGACTCTCTTAACCTGATTTCGTCCGTGCGGCGGCGTTTTCTTTTCGCTCTCCGCTCGTCGAAATTTGCTGTAGTTGATTCGCTTTTCTTTGCGTTTTCTTCTACTTTCGCAGTTTTTTCTGCATTGCCACGATGTCAAACCGCCTTGCCAATACTGCTGCGGCTGGTGGGGTTCCAGAGAAAACCTCGGGAACTTTAGACATTCCTGGCCAACCCTCTTCATCCGGTGAAAAGCGTGCGATCTCTTACCCTGGTCCATTCGGTTGCAATTCGTGTTCGTTTACGAGTACGACTTGGCTCTCATTGGAATTGCATTTTAAAAGCGTCCATAATATTCGTGACTTCGTCTTCCTCTGCTCTAAATGTAAAAAAAGCTGGCCATCGATCAACTCCGTAGCTAGCCATTACCCTCGGTGCAAAGGTAGCGTCAAGGCTGCAGTTGTTCCTACATCTTTGGCGAATACGTGCACCACGTGCGGCTCAAGCTTCGGTACTTTCAGTGGTCTTCAACTCCATCGGAAAAGAGCACATCCGGACGTTTTTGCTGCTTCTTGTAGCAAAAAAACGAAGGCGCGTTGGTCTAACGACGAATTTACCCTTCTGGCGAGACTCGAAGCAGGTCTGGATCCAGCC
>NW_003530604.1:0-1477 GCF_000181795.1 Trichinella spiralis
AAAACATGATGGAAAAACCAGTTATAATTAATAAATAGTTCAATTGTTCGAAAATGTATTTTCATTTTATCAACACTGAAAATAAATTCTTTTTTGTTACATTCATAACATCAACATAAATGGGAAAAATTACAAACTCATCGTCAAAGATCAATACCAAAACACATCAACCCTTTGGTACTTACCTTGTATTTATAAAAAAAAATTTATCCCACCAATTTTTGTTCAAAAACTTTCCATTTTTCTAATTAATTATATATAAGAAAGTTTCATATTTTTTGCGCTTTTGTTTATCACCCTTCGAGTATTGAAGACATGAAGTTTTGGTATCACAAACATGATTTATAAAAAAAATAAAATTTGCCCTTGTAATTCTCTGTAATTTTTGTTTAAAGTGAAATTTTCATCAAAAATTTTTTCTCACGAACGATATTTCTTTCTTATTGTTTACAGTATGCTTAAATTTATCTTCTTCATCATTGAATCTCTGGAAATAAATTTGTCCTCATATTGAACTTATTTAGAATTAAAATGTTGGTCAATTAAAATTATAATATTTACATTAATTCAGATGAAAAATTAGTAAAATTAATTTGTTCAATTATAAAAAAAATAAACCATACCAATAAAATGATTACGGTAAAAATTTTCAAATAAAGTTTGTTTTTTGACAAACAAAACTACAGTAAGATTATTAAAAAATGATGAATCATGAAAAAACTTTTACTACTATTTTTCCATTAGCAGTTAGTTTCGTATTTTAATATTTTACAAACACAGTATTGTTGGAATTAATTGTTGAATAAAAACGTCATTCCAGTGGTATTTATTTAGTGATTGTAAACTAAACCGGCGTAAAACATGGCCGCAGAACAATGGGCCGAATTGGTCGAACGGATGGGATGCCCGGTTTTCCAGTGTGGGCAAGAACCGGGCAGAGGACCGCTTTTGGGGTTGTATTGTCACGGGATGTTGAAAGTCGTCTGGTTCAGCGAAACAATGCAGCCGTCTGGTTGAAAACAACAAGCTTGTTCCCCTCATCACAGAGAGACAGAGTGAGGCTCGAAACAATCACCACCACCATCATCATCAAACTGTTGTTCTGCTCCAAGCGACGGATTGTCGTGGTGAGAGTGTTCTGTCCCACGGCTGTACCATTCCAAGCGAACACATGTATATGCAAACAGTTCACTGTTGTTGCTAAGCTTTAACTCTCAACATTTTTGTAAACCACTCACCTTTGCTCGCCACACCCATGATGTTTCTTCGACTGATACTTTTCGGTATGCATAATTTTCCTTTATGGCTCTTTTCGTATCCGCTTTTGTTTCCACTTGAAAATGCCAAACTGTTTTGCATAAAATTACACACTAAAATTTTGATTGCTAACTTTGAATACAAAGCAATCTCGCATCGATGGAATATACTTCTATCCAACCTCTCTCTCTATTGCAATTTATATGTCACACCTTTTTCT
>NW_003530605.1:0-1201 GCF_000181795.1 Trichinella spiralis
AAACAATTTCAAACAGCAATTTAGTTGAGTACAGTCTTTTCGTCAACAATCTCTCTTCTCAAATCAATGACGCTGAACTTTATCAAATTTTTGGTAAAAAGTAAGTGAAATTTAATTTCTCTGCATACACTGTTTTTCATTTTTTCCTATTTCAAACGAAATGTTGTGATGTATATATATACATTTTTTGTATGGGTTTGATTTTATTTAGGTTTATTTCATGCCGTGGTGCTAAGGTGTACAGAGGTCCGGATGGCCGTAGTCGATGTATGGGCTTTGTGCGTTTTAGCAATGAAACTGAACAACAACAAGCTTTGGTGGAAATGAACAGAAAACTTATTCGTGGGAAAAAGATAATGCTACGAATAGCACCGGTTAAACCGCGAGCTCGTCAGGTAAACCGATGTACTACTACTGTTGAGCCAAGCGTCAGCCAAACTTATCATTATGATCACTTTCGACAAGCAATGCAGGCATGGCATGGTTTGAATGTTAGTTGTCCTCCTTTTGTGGATCAAATTGTTGAATACGAAACTTCCACTAAAGATACAAAAGATCTTATGCGCTCCAGTGAAGAGCTCTATACGGCTTTAGAGCAGACTCACTGGTATCCGAAAATTTCTTCCAACTCATCATTCAATCAGTTATCGCGTTGAATTACTCATTTTTCTTTATTATTATTATTATTATTATTATTATTAATTTACAATCTGTTGATTAAAAATTATCAAAAAGTCAATGCATTGTTTATTTATCTGCAGTGAGCAGCAATAATGCACAGTCCAATACGTAAAAACTTTTCATCATGTCACCTTCAGAAAGATAAGGCAAACGGGTAAAACGAACAACATTAAAACCACTGGGCTGCAATACTTTCTTGACAAAACATTCCAACTGCTCTTCAAATGTATTACCGTTCAAATCAATCCACTCCTTGGGAGCATTCGATTTGCCCTGATCTGTGTATTCGACAAACTGATACCACGGAAATACAACAGCAATCAGTACGTAAGCATTGCAAGCGACCGCTTTGGTATGGATGTGTCGAAGTAATGTCAAAGGTTCAGCGTGACGATCCAACAAATTAAGGCAAGATATGATTTCAAAGCAAAACCGTTCATCTCTCCATTCATCAATTCCAACAACTTTGATTCCATGTTGCCGCAATCTTAACCTCATGATTGGGGATGCTTCAGTGGCT
>NW_003530606.1:0-1222 GCF_000181795.1 Trichinella spiralis
GCGTCCCCCCCTTTCTGTAGAGTAAATCAGTGTAGGCGATTGTTGCAGTTTGGCCGAGTACGGTGACGAGGCCGCTTTCGAAGAACTGACCGCTGGTCGCTGCTGCTGACCAATGGTCGCAGCACCTGCTTGCGAAGAAGCGGCGTTGGTTGTTCCTTTGTTCGCAGTTGCCGTCGGTGCTGCAGCGTTGCTGTTGTTCGTCATTCCTGAACACACTGATTTTTTCATCACATACAACAGATATGAATATGAATATGAAAACAACAAAAAACACCTGCGGCGTTGTGGATGTTCGACGCCACCGTCTCTTCGAGAGGAGGACGGATTCGTTCCATTGTCTCCTTGCGATCCAAATCACCGTGATAAATCACATTCGATTGAATTTGAGTATTTTTCAAAAGACGCTGTATTTCGGGATCGTCAGCCACCTGAATCTTCTTCCCTTTCATCATTCGCTCATACTCTTCATGATATTTAATCTGCACAATAAAAATGAAAAAACATTTTTTTAAAAAAACCTTTTATTAAACAAAAATTAATTTACATGAATCAATGTTCTTTTTATAACAATATCATAAATTATTTGACATCATGACAAAGCATAATTCAAATATATATATATTTAGCTTTTCTATTTTAGTTTTCACGCAGCTGTGAAGAAAAAAACTACATGATATTTTTAAGAAAAAAAATTTTTTTTTGAAAATGATCATTTAAATTTTTTATTTTTAATGAAAAATATTTTTAAAAATTCAAAAAGTCATTTTCAAAAACGTTGCGCATCTGTTCAGCAAGTTCATTGGAAAAACACAAGCAGCCCCGTCTCGGATTCATTCGAGCAAAATGATCATCATCATTCATGCCCGCAAACACAACAACAACAACAACAGATGAGCATTCACATTTTGCAAAGATATATATATATTCGGTAAAAATATTTTTTTTTCTTTCATATATTCATTGTTCAAACAAAACAAACAAACAATTAATGATCGTCAAGAGTATTTTTAAAAATTGTCCATCAAAATTATGACAAGAAGAAAATTTTCCCACTGCCAGGAGATAATCAAATGCATAAGCTGATGAGCACAGTTCCAATTCCCCTTTTCCTTCAGATTACATGCTAAATAATAAATGCTCTTCACTTCTCGTTTGCAGAAAAATAAATTTTTAAAAACAAAACTGCAGACTAAATTATACAAATAATAATAAGAAGGATGAA
>NW_003530607.1:0-1502 GCF_000181795.1 Trichinella spiralis
TGAAATATTTTTTTAAAAAATGGGAAAGAAAAGCCCAAACATTACGTAAAAGTCATCACTATAATAAAAAATGCTTGGATTTAGAAAATATAAATTTAATTTTATAAATGCTGTTTGATAAAATTTTAGCAAATGACATTTCATTTTTGTAAATAAGGTGATGAAGCAATGGAATAGCTAGTACCGTAATATGACACGAGTTACCTGCTTGTCATTATTTGTAATTCAGTCGTTTGTCATGATTGCAATTTAAATGCTTATATAGTTTGCATGTTTTTGCAGATTTTAAAAAAATTACCCATTATTTACGGAAATTTACGAATCATATGAATATAAATTTCAATGCAATACGTCTGACGCTTTAACAATTTCATCTTGATTTTTACTAATATTTTACAGTAAACTATCACCTATAAATTTTTGAGTAACATCATAATTTCGTATTATTTTCATTTAAATAAGTGTTTTTCATGCTTTATATTTATCAGTTTTTTAATAATCAACGAAATGATTATAATAATCTAAATGATTGATAAATAATAATCTAAATTTTGTTTGTTATAGTAAAAGGTAATATTTTGTTCTCCTTTTAGTTTGTAACTGTTTGAAGTATTTAAGAGCGTTAAATTTTTTCGGAATTTTAATTTGAGATGTATTAATATAATTTTTAAAAGAATCATACATTTTTTCGAGCGTTAAGTTTTTCAATATTTATCATTCTTATTGTATATGAAATTTAAATGTTATATTCTAATCAATTGTTTTGATGTTAATGTTATTGTTTCTATGTTAATAAAAAATATATGAATTATTTTTTAATCTATTATAAATTTTTTTCCATTTAATATTTACAGTTATTTATATAAAAGAATTTTGTGAAATATTTTATTTTTAGCCTGCAAATGGAACACTGGTATGATGTGCTGGAAGGTAATGTAGATTTCAATGTTCATTTCTAACGTCTATATATATACAGCTATATTTATATATATATATATATTTATTTATTTATAGCAGTGTCTCCAATGCCTGGAGAACTTCGTGATTTATTAACAAAGTCTCACGAGTTGGAAATTCAGTTGCAGAGTAAGAAGTTAATTTTTTATTTGTAATTTATATGCTAATGAGTGTAGCATGTGCACTGCCGATTTATATTAACAACTTTTATTGTTGTTTCAGTGCATTTACATTAAATAAATTAAATCAATAATAGGCACAATTACGTGAAAATAATGTTTTTTAATGTTTTCCGGATGAATTTACTTTTAATTTAATTAATTCGCCAGTGTTTTGGGATAAAAGTAATGTCTGAAATTTGAAGAAAAAATGTGAAGGCTTAAAAAATTTATTTGGCATCCCCTGGTGTGTTGTATTTTCATCCGTGGCAAAAGGGAACTTTAAGTTGGTATCTTATTTAATAAACCCCCGCAGGTTTTTGAACCATTCCATTATGTAGTTGGGGAAATTTATTGAAATAAAAACCGGAATTTCAGTATTTTTTG
>NW_003530608.1:0-2103 GCF_000181795.1 Trichinella spiralis
TTGTTTGAATCAAAAAGCCGGGTAATGTGCTGTTGTTGTGCGATCGTTATCTGGGTGCCGTTGCAGCACATCGCTAGCAAATGGGAAGCTGGTATGGTGAAATTGTGTATCAGCAAACGTATGCGAAGGGGAGTATATTTCGTGAGGGTGAAATTGCAGCAGCGGGGCTAGAACAGTTGAATGGCTTTCAATTCAGCCACACCCAAAAAAAAGAGAAGGGGTATATCTGTGCTCAACAACCGTCTAAGATGAAGCAAGTTAATCGGAAAGTGCGGTCATATATTGGTTTGGAGTGGGCGTTGTGGTGTGTCGATGTCCTCAATTTACTCGAACGCATTTCATTTAAAGGTTCCAGCGGTGCCCTGCACCGTTACTACGTCGAGCAGAGTTATCAGGTGCAGTAGATGTAGTGGCAAGTACAGCCTGTACGGATGGAGCACGAAATAAGTCCATTCACAACAGTGCTTACAATACCAAAAGTAGACAAGTCCAACAGATTTGCACCATAAAAAGCAAAATAATGAAATTCAATCCAGATCATTTCAAGTAAAAAAGTTAAAACAGTTCCAAGAAGCGTCTGTTGTTGTTCATCTGCACCGAAGTTCATAATTTTAGTTATTATTATTACAATAAAAACTGGCTTTCATTTGGCTTCTATTACATAAAGCGTGCTGTTATGAAAACCAGTGTTTTGAGAAGATCGTCGCAAAATTGGCAATCCGTTTCAACGCTACTTTTCTTAATACACAGAATATTACAGTTTTACACACCCAACAATGCAAAAGGGAAATCTATTTTTTATTCCCTTTTTAATAAATAGTCATTTGACAAAATTTACCATTGTTCCATTATACAATTGAAATCCGTTGTTTAAGTAATAATATGTACTTTTAATGAATTTGTTTTGCACAACTGTCTGCAAACGTTACTATTACTTGTTGCAGTTGTTGCATGACCATGATTCACGAAAACAAGCTTCTGTCGTATGGCAGTTTTACAATTTTGCACTCACTGTTCAATGAAAATTGAAAAACACGCTTCTCTGAAAATGCTTCTTCAGCAAAATGTACGCAATGTTTGCTTTTTGCATTGTTAAACATGAAAAATATTCTCATCTTTTCCATTTAATAATTTCTGTATATTAAGAAAAAGCTATTTTTGTCTTTTTATTTCTGCCATCGTCGATCATACAATTATATATGCTCATTTTCTGAAGTAATTATTTATAACGAACGTCTAGATGTTCAACTGCCAGTTTAAAGAACTAAATATAGACAACTTATTTTTGAAGTGAACAAATTTCCAAATTACGTAACAATGAATCAACAAGTTGAATTCTTTTTTTTTGCAAATGTCAATGAAATCACTTTTTTGAACTTTTTTCGTCACTTCATACGTGTACAAGCTGAATCAGCGGCTGATCCATTGTATTGCATTTCATTTTATAGCTGCTTGTTGTTTAAAATCATGTTCAACAAATCAACCAGGCATTCTTCAGAACAACAATCGACCCCAATAATAATCACTTCTGTGAAAATTATTTGCAAAATTTTGCATAAACTAATGTTTGCAATGCAAATTGAAAGTTGAGAAAAAAATATATACACGCATAATATAATATAATATAATATAATATAATATACCAATGACTACTGTTGAATACTTTCTGAATAGATCGTGTTGTTCGTATATTGTTAATATTATCAATGCAAGAAACAGTTCATATGATTAAAATGTACATTATAAATAAATGATAATAATAAAATATTTCCAATTTATAACATATGCTTGCTATAAATAGAGTTGAAAATATTTTTCAACAACTGCGTAAAAATAGAGACAGTTTAGTCATAAAGACGAAATTGATATTCCGGTGTCGTCAAAAGAAGCAAGTTGTTATTCAGAAAAATGCAAGCTGTTCAAAAGCAGTTCACCAAATGACCACAATTATATTTTCCACAAGGCACAAATCTGTCAAATCTGATGGAACTTCAAAACAAAAAAATAAATTATCATTATCATCTTGTCATGAATATTATCTCCAAAGAATTTTTTAATCGATCAACCAATGAATTGCAATTCATCAATGAACTTTGAGAGTTG
>NW_003530609.1:0-723 GCF_000181795.1 Trichinella spiralis
CTATCCTGAGGGAAACTTCGGAAGGAACCAGCAACTAGATGGTTCGATTAGTCTTTCGCCCCTACACTCAAGTCAGACGAGTGATTTGCACGTCAACACCGCTACGAACTTCCACCAGAGTTTCCTCTGGCTTCATTCTGCTCAAGCATAGTTCACCATCTTTCGGGTACCAGTGTGCACGCTCCGAAACCGACTGATCGACAATTGTTCCTCCAACCCCGAAGAGAAAGAGAGAACAGTGCGACTATTCAACGGCACCACACTGCGCGTCCCCATACATCTATTATTTTGCACAATTAAGCACAAAAAAGGACGATCATGTTGAAAAATTGAACAGCACTCCATAAAGAAGTACAGTTCATTTTCATTAACACTTTCATTTCGCCTTCGACTGTTCAATGAAAAACGTCAACGACTCGCGTGCCTACTGAACTCCTTGGTCCGTGTTTCAAGACGGGTCGGATGGGAGGCTAACATTGACGCCACCGATATAAGAAAACACATTGAGCGCCGATTGCAAATAAAGTCCATCAAACACACATTTGAATTCCGTTACGCACGGTAGTCAGATCAATTACATTCATAATTGACTTTTTTCCCGACGTACCAGACAAATCGTGAGCCGAAACCCACGAACGCAACGGAACCAACAGACCCATTACAATTGAACGCAGAACAATGCTTTTCATCTTGTCAACAACAACATTCATCCGAGAGATGCGG
>NW_003530610.1:0-1463 GCF_000181795.1 Trichinella spiralis
ATTGCATTTTTATTTTCATCCTTTCTATTTCAACGTCGTTACGTCATGTCAGTTTACTATTTGTACATCTCAAAAATCGCAATCAAAGTCAGTGCGGATAAGTTCATAGTAGTTCGTAAATAATTTCTGATCGATTATAAATCATTCTTAAATAAGGAAAAAACACCTTTTTCTAGAAAAATTAAAAATTTCCTGGGCTATAGCTTGGTTGTTTTGAAAAAAACCAGCGAAAACCTTTTTCCTAGAATTTGGGCTTTTGGATTGCCTGATTTTCACATTCATAAATGATAGTGTTTTGGAGAGTTTCACCGGAAACTACCTAATAGTTGTGGACTAAATGGGCTCTGAAACTGAGGTTCTGCATATCTTAATACATAGGGAAGTCGCCCATCAGTAACTATCTTTATAGGAAGCAGATATTGCCAATTCCTGCACATGAAACATTTTGACATCGCATCTGTTAAATTTTCACTAATGTATCTTTTTCTACGATCAGTTGAATTGAATTAAATTGAATTTCTGAAATTATTGCTGTTAAATAAACATTATTTCCTGCAAATCAAACCGCAAGCGTCGTAAGTGTTCACTTTGCTAACTTTTGCGGTTATCTGTTATGTCATTTGCATGAATATTATCAGGTAAACAAATGCGCAATAGCCATGTTACGGGAAGTAATTGAATCCGAATAAAAGTGCATGGTAATAATATTAAAATTCATTCGATTTGTTTCTAAATTTCTAATTCGTAATTACTTTTTAGGAGAAGGAAGTGTTAGAAATGCGTACATAAGTCTGACAGAGGAAGAAAGGCAATATGTAAGTAGAAAACATTATTTTACTTGTATTTAAATCATTTTGAAATTTAGGAAATTTATTCTAATGCATAACATTCATGGTAAAAAATTAAAAGTGACTGCTCGCCTGCAAATAAATAATGGTACAACATCACACAAAGCATGTAATGGTAGGCAAAGTTCTTCAACACGGCAATAATACCATACGATTAAGTGCCCTCATTCCTAGATTTTGATTAGTATGATTTCAGCCCATTAGAAAATTTGATGATCACCTGGTAAAGATATATCGACGACCAAAGCGAGCTATTCAAGTGTGAAATTACACGCTGAAAAGAAAATGGGAAAACGTGCATCTTTAACATTATCCAGCTAATGCGCTTGATGCACTTGCATTGCACCCAAACGATTATTATCTGAACATGTCCTTACTACTAGAGATTTTCATCACTCACCCAACCGACTGACCAAGCGCAGAACAAAGGTTTACTGCAGTAAAGTATCTAAAAAGCTTTTCCCGGACTATCATGACAGAAGAACGTCTGTACGGACTTAAAACAATGTGTTCGTTCATTCTCTCTTTTCGATTGATCTTGATCTTCTAATAGAAAAGTTCAGTTTCAAACGGAATTGAAACGTGTCGCTCATTTGAAATAAAATATTTTCGAAA
>NW_003530611.1:0-1323 GCF_000181795.1 Trichinella spiralis
TCGCCCATCATCGCATTGGAAACTCCATTGTTATTCGAAATACAAGGGGCGCCTACAATCATTTGAAATGAATTTCTAGAGCAACTAATAGTAGCCTCAGGAAAATTTACATAAAGTTCATTTCTATTGATTATCAAGTATGAAACGTATTTCTCATTTCGTTGAACAAATAATATGCAGGCCACGCATAAGCTCGAAAGCAAACAAATTGAAATTGCACTCAAATTTGCATTCAAACTAGACAACGCCTATGTTTGATAAGATAACATTCTTCTACATCTAATAACACACCTTACTCAGTAGTTAAAGCAGAAATAGATCGAGCAAACATCACTGTCGATGCTTATGTTAGTCAACAAAGTCAATTTAACTGGTGCATTGCTAATATGAAGTTAATTCTCAAACGGCCCAATTTGCATAAAAGACAGACATTGCGCACGTAGCGTTAAACACCGGCTTACGTAAGTTGGATGTGCTACTCTAATATGAATTAGAACATAATGTCAACAAAATATAAACAATAATTGAGCACACTTGTTGCGCTATATGCCAAGCATAATTAGCTATATGAAAATATTGTTTTATCTAATGCCTTCATAGTGCAAAATTTAGGAAAAAAATATAATGTGATGAAAAAATTAAATTGAAAACGATTTCTGCGTGAAAACGGTATTTTTCTGTCCTGCAAATAGATAACACTATACGCTTAGTTATATTCGACCTGCTAAGTTGAGAATGAAATTGAATGCCATAAGCAAGTGTAAATTGAAAATTTTATCTTCTTCTCCAATTAAATCTAGATGATTACCTGAAATAGCAAATTGAAATATGGATTTGTTCAAAACCTTCAATGTTCAACTATATGTAATTGAGAATTCTGCTCTAAAGTATTCCAAGTTTTAAACATCTTCAAATTGAAAAGTGCTTAAATACTTAAATATATTTGCATTCATAACAAACATCAGGAAAATAAGTTTCAGTATTAAAGTTTCACCTGAATGTAGCATCATCTTACCTTGTTCACTTTGGTTACGCATCGCCACCGTTTATCGAACAGCACCATAATGAAATAATAACTAACATGTGTATTGCTTAGTAACCTTCTTATCATTAATTTGGCGAATTAAATAATGTATCCTACTGTATCTTCAATTATTAATTATTTTTCTGTGATTTAATTTTTGAAATACATATTAACTTAGTACTTTAAAATCTTTTTAGTCTTCTTCATCTTATCTTTTTTATATTCAAGTTATGCGTTCGTCATGTTCTCATGTAAGATCAACCTGTCTGCGGGAAATACGTCAGGTATGTGAAATGTGA
>NW_003530612.1:0-1519 GCF_000181795.1 Trichinella spiralis
TGTCATGCAATTACGTTATTAATAATAATCTGATTAATTACGCTATAATAATATTTGTCGTTAAATAAGTATTGGCTTAGTTTAGATAGTTCCACATTTTTGATCAACAGCGATTTTTTTATCAGCGATCAAAATATTATAAATGAAAAATGTGAATGTGAAATCCTTGTTTGAAAATTTCTGGAATTTTCAGCTAAAGCAATTAAAGAACATTATTAATATAAACGAATGCGTAATTTTATTTTATGCATGAAAATTGTATTTCAAATCAAAATCACTTAGTGTACGGTAAAACGTAAAATTTACATTTCAAATTAAATCAGAATTCAAATTCATTTATTATATAAATGTTTTAATATGTTATTAAACAGCATTTTATAATATCATAATGTGATTGAATATATCCATTGATTGATTAGTTCTTATCGATTATTTTAATTGCATTTGTTTTTGGATCAATCTAAAAAGCAAAAAAATATTATGTTTAAAAATAATTAAGTATTTCAAAATAATATTGTTACATAGATATGAACAATTTCAGGGAGTAGTTTATTTTGTGATTCATCCACATTTCGTTTTGTGGACATTTCGCCATCAGCACCGATGATAATCTCTGGTACGATCACTTTGGTAACAGTTTTCCAATTTATAGCTTTTTCAGGAAATTCTTTGAATTTTTGCATATAATCGGCAGTGTCATCCGGCACAAAGAAACCGTTATTTGTCATGGAAATTAATATTTCTTTCATTTGTTTATCATCAACCATGATATCTTTACCAAACACATAATAGATATCTGCTATTTGTTCTATGCTTAACAAATTCAAATTTTCCAACGCGTTCAAAATCATCTTTAATGCGCATGCTTGTTCCTCATTTTGTAAATTCTATAAAAATGTAGTTATTGCAATTTTGTATAATATTTCAAATTAAAACAAAATATTTTGCCTAACAGTTGTAGTTCTTAGTTGATATTTCTGATGTTGAAAGGGAAACTTTACCTTAGCATTGGTTTGGAGCTTCAAAATTTCTGTTTTAAAATCTTGAAGGTTAACACCAACAGGTTCTGTCAAAGGCAGCGGATCATTTTTGTCATTGAGCAAAATTTGTTTTACAGAAGTTGGGTTCAAGAATACTTTGTGTGTTTTATCCAGAACTGTCAAATTATTTTTGAAATTTTCATCAACTCCATTTTCCAAACCTAATATTCCTTTGTAAAATTCAGCTAGAACTTTCAAAGTAGCCAATTCAGGAGTGGGTTTGTCAATTGATGACCGTTTCACCTTGATTATAAAAATGGAAATAAAATAACTAAAAAATGAAAATTATTAACAATTTCTTACGTTGCCCATCAATACTGGATCTTCCAAATGTAACTGTGTTCCCCTTGATGTACCATTATGAGCAATGGTTGATCTAATGGATACAGTCACTTTTTTTTGCTTCCGAACATTGCAGTTGTAAGCCATTGCCTGTTTTCAACAAATTTGAATGGCGGAAAATGTGCAATTTATTAAAC
>NW_003530613.1:0-2245 GCF_000181795.1 Trichinella spiralis
TCATTTATGTCAGAGAATGTCAATTGCTGCTGAATGAATAGAAGAATTTTATGAATGAATTTCAACCCTGGCTTCATAGGAATTGGAAAATCATCAGATTGAATGTACTCGGCACCATATCTTTTCTGAAAGGATCCATGCGAAGCAACAATAAATGAGCTGAAATGCTTTCCAAATTTTGAACTTCACAATGCTCTCGTAATCTGGTTCAACGAATATCTGGATTAGCAGTAAATTATATTTTATGAAATTCAACTCGATGCCACATCCACATAATAGTTGAATAGCTTTCACAGTGCAACCACGCGGGCCAATTATTCTGCCTGTCATATTATACGGCAAGCCTGCAGTTGAATAGCATGTTTCTGCGAACCCTTTCTTAATTTGTCCACTTGGTTCAGGCGTCGGAATCTGAATAATGTGCTGAATCATTGGCAATGCAAGCAACTTGTTCACATGATGAAGCAGAATGTGTTCTTCAACATTAATTATCAGCTGTGTGATGAACTGCTCGGTGGAATCCTCATCGACTTGCTTTACTGTTTTGCTCAGCTGACTTAACGAAGACATACTGCTGTTGTGATAATTGAAGGAATGAGAGAATGAGCTTTGTGACTTCAATCAACCTATTTTATATATCTATGGCCCAACTTTAAACTGCTGCTTTTAAAGTTTAGTTTTGTTTAAAGCGATATGGCTTTAAACAAAGGTCATTCTTAGTAGTTATTATAATTGAAAAGGTTTTTAAAAAATTATTTATTTAAAATATTCCTACCGCAAATTGAAAAACACATATGCTGTAGTTTTATTTGTTAAACGTTTTTTAACATTATTTTTATAATATTTTTAAGTTAGCGTAAGGTTCCAAATTAATGAGTTTTATTGAGCGTCGTATGATGCCCATGCTGAATTTGAATGAGAACTCAGCTACCTTCCCATTCTCATAGTGAGCAATGAAATTTCTTTTAAAATAAGGCATTGATGTTGATGTTAATTTAACTTTTCAAATTTGCATTTTCAAGGCAGTCATATTTCAATTAGAAGCAATATAATTTTTATTTAACTGACCTGTGTGAGATTTACATTTGTTTCATAATTTTAAAACAACGTGCAAAATTAGTTAAAAATTTATTTTCCCAATTTATTTCCTTGGTTTTTCATAGTATAAATCAAAAGTTAATTCCAGAAGTGACTGTTTGAAACATGGCTGCATATATCATGAACTACACCAATATAATATTAATGAAACCATTTTACGTGGAAATAGTTAAAACAATAAAAATAAAATTGGTCCTAATGTTTCATTTATAGTTTAGTAATAAATTAAAGAAAAAGTTGAAAAGTTGAAAGATTAAAGTAGTTGAAAAAAACATAAAAGTTGAAAAAGAAAGCAACTGAGCTGGTTGTTGCTTGCAAACATAATTATTAATGAATATTAATTTTTCAATAACAAATAAATACGGTGAATATTCACATCAAAATTAGTATGGAAATTTTTTGGGCAGCATTGATGGTCGTGCGCATGATTCATTGTTAATGTGAAACACGGAAACGCGAATTTCACGTACTGGGTTCAATTGCACATGATGTATCTCAGTTGATGCGATAATACCGAGTGATGGAAATCATGTGTATCATAATCTTACTATCAATGTCTTTCGAATTTTGTGAAAAAAATTCATGTCTTGGAACCTGAACTTGGGTTTAAAATTGAATTTGGGGTCAGAAATTTTAATTTCATTACTTTAGGCAGGACTGGGTGACTGATAATATGACTGCTACCTTGGAATGTACATGGTGTAAATAGGTGGCCGAGAAACCACTTGGAATGTTGCGATAATCGGCTCAACAAAACAGCGGGTGGAATTGAGCTTGGATTGTGCAGGTCACTTCATTTTCTTTAAGAAGAAAAAACCGTGATGAAAACGCCAATTATCCAGTTGCTTTCAAGAAATCCTGCCCCTGGTTCCATTAGACAAATACGTAATAGGTACGCTGAAAAGCAGCGACCGGTTATGATGTACACGGGTGAATACACCAGCGGCGGGCGTACCATGGAGCCGTTTCTTGAAGCTTCGATGTATCTCATGCCAGAGCCGATTTAATGCCAAGTGGTGGTTTTGTATTATATTTTTTGTATTATATGTTATTATAATTGCTGTCATTATCTGTCATTTTCTGTTGTTTATTTGTCACTTGATCTGTTCAATGTCTATATTTTTGTTAAATTCTAAATTCCAACAAT
>NW_003530614.1:0-789 GCF_000181795.1 Trichinella spiralis
TCACGAACTGAATGAATGGCTTACAATAGCAAGCCATAGCATGCTTCATGGCACTTTTGTTGGTTAGAAAATAGGCATTACCCATTTTCTGATAAGACACTTTTGGCCAATTCGAGACAGGCTAAACCATATGCATATTTGGAGCTGTTATAGATGAGAAAAGATTTTTTATAAATGGATTGCCAACGTCTATTTGTATGCAGGATCACAACTTGGTTGATCCATTTCAAGCTAGTACTTTTAGTTTCATTTCTACCGCCTTGCGCTCGTCAATCTCAGGTCTTGAAGAAAACATTGCAGCTGCTAACCGGTTTCATACCATCTCTATTTTTCCAGAATACCATATGGAGCTTCATTTGATTTCGATCGCTTCTTTGAAACCAGTGGTTTCTCAGCAAGCTTCATGGTGCTTCTGCTGGTTTGAAAATAGCCATCCCGTTGCCTGATACGACACCTTTGACAGTTCGTGAATAGCAAAAGCATCTGCATATTTGGAGCTGTTTTAGATGAGAAAAGATTTCTTCTAAATGGACTGCCAACGTCTATTTGTATGCAGAATCACAACTTGGTTGATCTTTTTCAAGACAGTGCTCTCATGTGAGCCGCCTTGCGTTCGTCCATTTCAGGACTTGAAGAAAACATTGCTGCTGCTAACCGGGTGCATGCCATCTCTACTTTTCCAGAACACCCATCTAGTTTGTCCTGTTTAAGATCATCGAAGGGAGTGATAGATACCCTTCTGATAACTAAATATTAGAGAATATGCATATCCTCTTCCGACGAGAAGAG
>NW_003530615.1:0-772 GCF_000181795.1 Trichinella spiralis
AATGAGGTTTGCTGTTTGTATAAAAATTCTGTTTGACGTTCATACATTTCATATAAAATACAGTCGAACTTGGTTAAATGCATAAGATTTTGGCCGAAAAAAATTCCCTGTAGTTAATTAAACGATAAAATAATGGATAAGTGCATGGAAATTCTTTCGAAATTCCATGCTCACTTAACAAACTTCAAATGTAATTTGAAATGCAACATCAAACAGATCAGCTACATCATAGGCGCTGCGTTTGATGCGGAATGTTTAAATATTTCGTTATCATTAAAATATACATTAAAAGGTTGCAAGTGGAAATGAAAACAGATGGCAATTTAAGCGTTCACCAACGCACTAGTCGGTTTCGTTCAGATGTAAAAATAGAAAGTTTATAATTTACACCAAATATATAAATAAATTTGTTTTTTAAGTTGTAAATAATATTGCAGATTTTTTATTTAAATGAAACAGAAGAATGAAAATAATAACACTGACGAAAGAGGTAAAAACTTTCTGAAGTTGAAAGTAAAATTCTTTGATTGCTATCAGGAAAAGATTTTCAGAGAACCAGTCAGCCTGAAATTAAAAAAGTATTTAAAATGCCTAATAAATGAGCAGTTGCCCTGCCCTAGTTTCTACCTGACAACCTGCCAGCTGTGGACAATTCATCACCTTGTTGATTTTTTCCATATGAATTACACTCGCCTTTTACCTAATCATCACAACATTTTCTGACAAACGGAAAAGCATCCTATGCATAACTCTCATTGGAATTGCTAGCTGA
>NW_003530616.1:0-1150 GCF_000181795.1 Trichinella spiralis
TTTTTAAAGTGTTTTTTGAAAATAAGAAAATTATGTGAAATAAAACACAATTTTATCAAATTAGTGGAAAATTTTTGAAAGTGACTACTTTGACATATGAAAAAAAAGAAAAATGATAACTTTTAATGTTCATTCGCAGCTAATTTATTATTTTTCATTTTAATATCTCAATTTTAAATGGAATAACTCTCATTACATGAACATTACGTGGCAGAAGTTATCAAATGTGACAAATCATGAAAGCTGTTTTGCTGTCGGTAATATTTTCAGATTTTTTTGTATGTGGACCCAATGAAATTTATAAACAATGTGGAACGGCTTGTCCAGCTACTTGTGAAGAGCCAAATCCCAGTTGCAGTCTTATTTGCGCTAGTGGATGCTTTTGCCTAGACGGTTTGGTTCGCGCGAGAGATGGAAAGTGTGTAAAGCTAGAGGAATGTCCAGGTAATACTCGTTTTTTTATAATTTTACATGAAACGAGAAACTTTTTTTCATTTATTTTTTGAAATTCTTGTTTGCATTTGTCATTTCACAGTAATTTGTAATGTATTTTGTTGACAAATATAAACAATACAATAGAAACCGTTTTTTTTATTTTCTCAACTTATTTATTACAAGAATATTTTTTGAAAGCAACCTTTTTTCATGTAAATATTTCTCTGTGAAAATGGTAAATGTTGAACTCATTTGCTAATTGCTAACTAATCAACTCAGTTGTTAACTTCACGATTTTTACGAGTACTTTTAAACCGTACTGTATTTGCAGCAAGTGATAAAATGGAATGTAACAATGATGAAGAATTCGACGAATGCGGTACTGCATGCCCACTTACATGCGATACAATCAAAAAAGATATGCCACAAACATGCACAAAGCAGTGTGTAGCCGGTTGTTTTTGTAGAGGAGATTTGGTGCGCGATCCGGGAGGAAGATGCGTAGCACGAGACATGTGCGAGGGTAAGTGAGTTGCAGAATGCGTTGGAAAAAGTTAGTGTAATTTTTAACGCAGACTTGGGGGTTTGTGGTTTGAATGAACAATTTGCTGAATGCGGAAGCTCATGTCCACCTACATGCAGATCTTTGTATAGAAATTCATCTAGGCCGTGCCCGCTGAAATGTGTTCGTGGATGCTTTTGTAAAGAAGGATTC
>NW_003530617.1:0-1704 GCF_000181795.1 Trichinella spiralis
CTTCCACTTTCGTTACGCACCGCCTCCGTCAATCGCACACCAATCAATAGAGGCATTAACCATTGATACAACGCTTGTGCTTCTATCTTTGGTCCGTTATTTTGTAACCTTCTAATCAGTGATTTGGCAATTAATATACTGTATTTACTGTATTTCTAATTACTAATTTAATTTGAATGATTTCATTTTTAAAATATGCTTTACCTTTATTTTAAAATAATTTTTTACTTTTCCTTATTTTATCTGCATTATTTTGTGATTTCTTCTATTTTTTCCAGAATGAGTATTGTTTTCTAATCAAACAAAGTCATTTGAGTGCTTGAAAAATTAGTCTTGAGATGTAAATTATTTGAAATTTCCGTTTATTGTATGTTTCTGCTAATGATAATATCTTAGTTGTATTTTATGCTCTTCCTTAAGTAACTTATCCAAAGATAACAATGTAGCAGAAAACAAAATGCCACAATTTGTCTGTCATTCGAAACATTAATAATGTACCTCATGCTCTGAGTATCATTTTACCTATTACCTTATATATAACACATCTATAAAAGATTCAGTGTGGGAATGCATGAAAATGGCAACAACAAAAATGTAAACAACAATAATCAACACTAGAAAAGGAAACGAATATGGATGGAACAATGATAAGCAAAGATATCAATCGAAAAATAATGTTGAGAAACAGCAACAATCAAAATTAAATGTAAAAGATTTATGCATGAGAATGGATTAACGTATCACTGAAGTATCTCAGGGCCATCATAATTACTTCGGCCAACTTTGTTGGGAAAAGAATATACAAAAATCGTTTATATTTTGCAAGTGCAGAGTTGTGAGATTTTTTCTTTAGTTGCTTGCAATAGAAGTTGACGTTAATTTGCAATAATAACTAGAAATTGAACGCATGCATTCGTCTTACAATAGTTTGCAAAAATTGTCTTAAATTTCATTTTACTGCGCAGAAGCATCGTTTATTAAATGCTATTCATGAAAACTGCAACACTGCCTTGTGCATTCTATATAATCTAAATTATCAGATGGATAGTATGCTGAATTTTGGTAATATGCCCAATATGCTACTTATAAATATTCGTGGCATTCACGAATTATATTTCTAAGTTTATGGAACATGCGACAAATTGTGGCATTCTGTTCTCTGCTATATTGTCATCATTGTATAAGTTACTTAAGGTAGAGCATAAAATACAACTAAGATATCATCATTTGCAGAAACATACAATAAACAGAAATTTGAAATAATTTACATATCAAGACTAATTTTTCAAGCACTCAAATGACTTTTTTTGATTAGAAAACAATAAGCATTCTGGAAAAAATAGCAGAAGTCAGAAAATAATGCAGATAAAATAAGGAAAAGTAAAAAATTATTTTAAAATAAAGGTAAAGTATATTTTAAAGATGAAATCATTCAAATTAAATTAGTAATTCGAAATACAGTATATACAGTATATTAATTGCCAAATCACTGATTAGAAGGTTACAAAATAACGGACCAATCATAGAAACACAAGCGTTGTATCAATGGTTAATGCCTCATTTCAGTGGTGTGCGATTGACGGTGGCGGTGCGTAACGAAAGTGGAAGTGAAAAAAGCTGTATTTCAGGTAAAAATTTAATTTTAAAACTTATTTTGTCATCTTTTGTATGAACATTAGTATGTTTATGTATTTATGTAGGTTT
>NW_003530618.1:0-1179 GCF_000181795.1 Trichinella spiralis
GAATTTGAATGGAGCTTCAGGATTGATCAAAAGTATTTTGGACCTTGAAAAATCGATTCAACATACACTCATGCTAATTATTCAAGTGGTATTTGTTTACAATTTTGTAATTATTGTATCAGTGGATTTTTATTCTTTTTTTCTTTTATTGCCAAATTGGAATTCGAAGGTGACAACAGTGGTGAACTTGAAGAGGAATCCAAATCAGCAGTGGTAAGTGGATATTTTTTGTTGAATTGCAAATATTTAATTTATTGATCAGTTGTGAAAGAATAATTGAGCTTCTGTGCCTTTGCATTGTGAACAGATGGAAAAGCAGGTGAGAAACTAAATAGTAAAGGTAATTTATTGAATGTACATGAATGCTTTGGAATGAAAGAAAGAAACAAGAACAACCTTAGAAATGAAAGACAATGGGAAATTAGTGGACTGAAAATTCAGATTTGAACATTTCGTGATTCACTTAATGAAAGTGAATCTGGTAAATTAGTTGTCGTTTGAATTTTATAATTGAAATTCAGTTCAGTCATTCACTGTATTTCGCTCGTGATGAAATGGCCGCTGAGTATGACGAATTGTTGCAACAAGTTGAGCATTTTCAAATGATGAATTTCTTAGATAATGCAATTCAGCTATGTGTGTGGCTGTGTGCGTGTAGATTTAGGAGAATTCGGATGATGCTGAAAGAATGCGTAGGCTTCTTGACGAAGTTGACGTACTGTGGAGTCACGTCGCTGAAGCCGATGCAGTTGGAGATTATGTAGTTACTTTGGAAAAAATCTCGGTAAATATGGTTGATTGAATGATTGGATTTTTGAAATGTTATTTTTGCTTTAAATATTATTTAAAATGAGCTACTGTTCATTTTTTCCTTGATTCGTATATAGAAGTTGTTGGTGATTTTAAAGTTCAGATTAAAGCTCTCGATAGCAGCAACAAATTGAAATTGTCTGTGGATTTTGAAATATTGTTTTTGTGTATTTGCCGTTTTGGTATTTGGAATATAATTTTACGAAACAGCTAAAATTGCATGGGCTTATAGTTCGAGACAGGCGTATATAAACGACAAGCGCAGTCTTTGGACCAGAGAAAGCAGAAAGTTTGAAACTTGAAAAGGAAAGGCGGTTGATTGCTGATCCTTTGGCTGTGCTGGATGCATAGCATGAAACCCCGCTTGGG
>NW_003530619.1:0-806 GCF_000181795.1 Trichinella spiralis
TTACGACGCTACCAGTTGCCACCTAAATCGAACATACCTGCGCACCATTAATGATGATAAGACAATTTTCAATCGACCCTTATTTGCATAATGGAGCGCTAGAAAATAGCATTGGAAATTATTTTTGACTATGAATTCCAATGGAATGCTGATGCAATATAAACAATAAAAATTCACGTGCAATGAACGGATAATCCGGCGTATGCATCGCATTATTGGAATAGAATAATTTCAAATGCTTTGAAAGAAGAATTGAGAAGCATTATTAAATTCACCCAATGAGGACAATTTAAAAGCGCTGTCTCGCTGAACGCCACAACAACAAAATGACCCAGACAAAACACGCCCTCGAATGTCTGAATTTCAGATTTGAAAATTCAAAAATGTCCCACATAAATGGAATTTTTATTGAAAAGCTTTTCACAAAAATCTAAAGACTCTGGCTTCTCCTTTTGACAAAGAAAATTTACCAGACCATAAAAATGTAATTTACATAATCTCTTTGTTGATGCAAAATTAAAAAAAAAATTGATCAAAGTGATGAAACACTAGTGAGCCATCTGCCTGATCTGTGGCGGGAAATATCCCTCGATTTTCAAGCGAGAGATATTCAGTTGCTTAACAAATTTCAGAAAGTATGCATTGGGGACAATGCATACACGTGATCTTGGCAACGTTCGGTACACCTTGTAAGAGCGCACCAACCAACAAGTCAACCACCAGTGGAATACGAACAAGCGGACGTTTCCACTGCCAAGTGGGAGGTGAAAAATTTCATATTCATATTTAAAGCAAAAATATTTATT
>NW_003530620.1:0-523 GCF_000181795.1 Trichinella spiralis
AAAAAATTGGGGCCAATTTGGCGGCGTTTTATGTCGCTGTTGGGTCATTGTTTTCATGTTGGATTGAAGCTTTGTTTACAGCCGTCGCTTTGTGTCTTCATTTGGCGCATTGTTGTACTGGGTTATCCCAGTGTGTGATGTGGTCACAATGGATGATCGGCGATAGGCTTGAAGTGATTCGCTCCGGAAACAGTGTCAGACGGGGAGTTTGACTGGGGCGGTACATCTGTTAAACGATAACGCAGGTGTCCTAAGGTAAGCTCAGCGAGGACAGAAACCTCGCCTAGAGTAAACGGGCACAAGCTTACTTGATTTTGATTTCCAGTACGAATAGAAACCGCGAAAGCGTGGCCTATCGATCCTTTTGATTGTGTAGATTTCATGCAAGAGGTGTCAGAAAAGTTACCACAGGGATAACTGGCTTGTGGCAGCCAAGCGTCCATAGCGACGTTGCTTTTTGATCCTTCGATGTCGGCTCTTCCTATCATTGCGAAGCAGAATTCGCCAAGCGTTGGATTGTTCA
>NW_003530621.1:0-1730 GCF_000181795.1 Trichinella spiralis
TGAAGACTGACAAGGCTTTAGATCGGCGCCGGAGATAGCGAGCGCTCCCGCCGCGAGCGAGCTGCCTATTGGTGGTTCGCGTTTGGGTCGACCGCGGGGCCGCCGACCCTGGCCCTATATATAGGGCTAGAAAGCGCGCCGCGCCAGAGATATACATATACCTGGAGAGAGAAGAGATACGTCTGTGTGTGTATGCGTCAGTGGTACGATAGTTGTACAAGAGGACGCGTTGGTTGCGAGAAGTCGGCTTAGAATACGTGGTTTGCAGTACTGGTTGCAGTATTGCCGTATTCCGAAGAGTCGAATTGGGAAGTGTGGACGAACCGAGTCGAAGTGCAAGGAAGGACGATCGAGCGAGAGACTCGTGGGTACCTTATTGAAGGGCATTCGACTTACCGTTAGGAACAACGGTAGTAGCTCGGGTATTCGTACACTTCGAGCGTGCAGTCGCAACGTACAGAGTTAGCGGAGTTAGGGAACCGGAAGACGTCCGCGAAGGAGATCGCCATCGACGAGAGTTTTTGGACCCCGATCGCTGCCCACGCCGTGGAAGATACACCTAATCCACTCTTTATTATACAGTCCACTCACTTATCGGCCGGACAAACGAACGTCTGGTCTATTCATACCTGAACGTCAGATTACTGTCGCTAGTCTGACTCTAACACAGTATTTGATAAATCAGAGGTATACATTTGCATGAAATCAAAACAAAAAATACGAAACTCATGAAATATGATGTGAAAGTAATTTTAGAATCATAAAATTTTAGAATATTTTCTAACATAAAAAAATTATGTACTTTCCTGAACATTACATATAAATAAAAAAAAGCAACAGTTGAGATTGGAAACAAATTATTTATTACAGCTGTAGTTGGATAAAGTGTTTCGATTTGAAAATTAACCAATTTAAATATCTTTTTTTAAAATGAATATTAAAACGTACTTAATTCATCTTCTTTTTCAAAAGAAACAGATAAATCAAGGCGAAACTTTTTACTGATAAGAACTGTAAATATTGCTACAGTATCCAATCAGCAGGTACAGTTAGTATATTAAAAGAAATAAAGGTTTAAAAATGCCAAATTTAAAAAAATTAAAACGATTTTTTTGTTTAATTAATATTTTTTTTATTATTTCACAAATTCATTTTCAATATAAATGATTAAATCTTGAGTTTTTTTAAATTACTGTTTTTGCTGCGTAATGGTTGCAAAGTGCAGTGAATCATGCATCTTTGCGACTGGACTGTTGTTGTCGTTGAATGCTTGAGTTTTTACTGAAATTATTACGCTTAAAAAAAGCGTCCGTTTAATTTACCAAACTTTTAAAAAGGGCCTAAAGTAATTACCGGGTGGGCTTGCCCATAAAAAACGGGGGGTTGCCTTGACGGGGGATGGGACCGGTTTTGTTTCCAAAAGGGTGGCCATTCTTTTGGGGGTTGTTTTTTCAGGGAAAAAGAATAAATGGTGGTTTAAAAACCTACCTGGGTCCGGTTGGAAAAAAAAAAAAAAAATGAAACCCACAAATTTTCCATTTCTCCCCCTTAAAGGTTGCCCTTTTGCGGAAGAAAGAAAAATAAAAAATTGTTGTTTTTGCACCCCCTTTTAACAACCGAAAAATAGTTTCGGTTATTTATTGTTCCATTTGAGAGACTAATTTGTATTTGCTTTTTTGACTGAACTTATGTTTATATAAAAATTTCATTATGAGCACCGGCCAATATAC
>NW_003530622.1:0-940 GCF_000181795.1 Trichinella spiralis
AAACAGTGAGTAACAATAATGATATAGCGAGAGAAAAGAAACGGTTCAGGCGGTATTCGATACGGCGTGTTCCGTGTTAATTTTCCCTCCTCCCTCCGCACTTGTATTTATATATTTTTCTTGGCGTCACTCCGCATCCGGCGTCCTCGATAAAAAAATGAAAAGCAATTATAAATCGGCGTGGGCACGCCATCCCTTAGACTGTGCAGCTTAGCCGGAATCTGAACAGGTGCGCTGTCAGCCTCATTTCAATTTGACGCTTTTTCAGCAACTGACCACAAAAGTTGTGACAAATATATTACAGGACGCTGACTTTTTGATGATTTAATTGCCATTCCATTGTTTAACATCAAGAAAAACAAAGGATGCAACTGGCGTCGCGCAATTGTTGTTTTCGTACCAGGAGCAATGCTATGTTGCCACGGGAATTTTTACATAGTGATGAGCAGATATTGAGAAAAGATTTCTCAACACCTCCCACCCCAAAAGGTAAGCCGTGTCTTATGCATCACCGGATGGTTCCACCAGGCGGAGTGATCTTGCAGATCGGGTTACTGATCCATGTATGGTTTTTACCGTCGCTGATCTGACTACACCGTCTTCACTCGGGTGGATCTCAATGATTCTTCCGATCGGCCATTTGATCCATGTAGTGCTGGGTTCGTGCACTAGTACAATGTCACCCACTTTGGGCTCTTGACCGGTTTTGCGCCATCTTCCACAAGTGGCTAGGGTGGTGATGTACTCTTGTTTTCATCTAGTCCACAACTGGGCAGAAAGACTTTGCTAATACCGCCGTCTCCTTATAAAGTGATTCACTCCACATGGGGTGTCATCACGCCGGAAGACTCCGGTACTTACACTCGTACAGTCGTGAAAGCCACTGCCGATTAGTAAATAGGCCGGAGTTAATGTTGCTTCAGCAACTATGACATCACCC
>NW_003530623.1:0-820 GCF_000181795.1 Trichinella spiralis
CGTGCTGGCCAGAGACCGGTTTCAAAGACACGACCCTGTCCATTTGTGTGGTAATGGACGCTGTTTGAAATCTTGTGCAATGGGATTTCAACATCTATGTGAATTCGTAAGACGTATCTGTCCTAGAGGCAGTTATGCAAATTCGCAATTGACGTAGTGCTGAGACTCTGTTTCAGTGCCAATCTAGTGGTGATCGTTACTCCCCCAAGAGGAACGGTAAGCGTCGCTATGCGTTTGTGTTATTGTTACGCTGGCTCTGACACTTGGCCAATGATTGACATCAGATTTGCCGTCACACCTTTAACTAGTTCATTTGGCGTTGCACCTTTCATCAGTTTAGGCATAGTACATTTGAAATTAATCTTCATCGAGAGTATCCCCTTATAATCATGCTAAATAGTTTAAATTTGTTAACATTCTATACATTAATTTATTCATTTAAGAACTTAAATGATATCGAAAATACAATGTTCATTCATCTAATAATTGGGCAAATTCAGTTTTTGTTTACATTACACTGTTTTAAAGTAGAAAAGTTTATCAGTTTTTCATTTACATTTCATCTTATAAAAGGTTTTAATTATTCATTAATTTTATAGTGATAATAATATATTTTTAGTATAAAGCTGTTTTTTACTTTAAAGAATGTAATGTCAAAGTAGATTTCTACTTTAAAACAGTGTAATGTAGACAGTTAAAAGGGATGGAATATGGGTAAACATTTAATGGGCATAATTTTATTTATTATTTATTTGTGAATTAGCTATTGTTTGATATAATTTTTTACTTAATAAAAATGTTAAATCGGGGTTTCCTTTTA
>NW_003530624.1:0-836 GCF_000181795.1 Trichinella spiralis
TTCCATCAAACAAATAAGTAATAGGTACGCTGAAAACCAACGACAGGGGTATGATGTATAAGGGTTTATACATCAGCAACAGGCGTACATTGGAGTGGTTTCTTGAAGCTTTAATGTACCTCTGATGACAGAGCTGATTTAATGCCACCTTCCAAGTGGTCGTTTTTTATTATATTTTGTGTATTATATGTTATTTGCCGTTGTTCATTATTCACGCTATTCTCTCTGATTTACCATTGATATTATTGTTGCTGAGCATTGAAAAGTAAATTTCATTTTAAAAAAATTGACATCAAAAAATAATTAAATTTCATTTGTCTACCAGAACAATAAAAAATATATAACTTTCTTAAATGATATTAGAAATTCAAATCACTATAAAGTGCAAAGAGGAAAAAAATTAAAAGGAAAAACAGCGAAATGCGATGAAAAATTTTACTAGGATATTGGTGACGTCACTATTCAAGCACTATAAGAGATCAAATGTTCCGTAATGAATTGCATGTAATTAAAAATTTGGACCAAAGAAATAAAAACAAATTGTAGGTAATCGAAGCAGAACAATTTCAATCAATGAACAGTTTCGGCGAGAAAACCAAAGCTATCAAAGGACAACTTGATTTTTTGCCAACGAATAGAGATAATTAGCCGTCAAAATTTTACTGAGACAGACTATCCCTAACCGAAGCCACAGAGCAAACAGCAAAACGTGAAGAACGCGCAAGGGCAATCGAATGACCGTAGCAACAGCACACAATGTCGCTGGGCGCATGATTAATCTGCATATAAGCCAATCATTCAAAATTGTTTTGAAACATCAAAGAAGAATCCACCAC
>NW_003530625.1:0-1336 GCF_000181795.1 Trichinella spiralis
CGGGGCAAATCGGCAAAGTGACCTGCAAATTGTTCAGATTCTGGCGGATCATCGAACTGTAGAACGTCTACGAATATGCTGACATATCTGCTGTGGGGGCGATCGCGTGAGCGTTGGAATTTACTTTTCAAGTGGCAAAGATGGAGATCATGGTCAGCTTATGGACAGTTGTTCCAGTTTTATCAATTACAAAATCAAAACCTGTCGCAGTTACTTCCGACTGTCGAGATGCTCCATATGGAACAATTAAGGCAGTACCACTGGTCTAAAAAATAATATTTCATATGTAAAATTACTTATTTTTTGTAAAAATATTCTTTTACTTGCTCTGAATCCGCATCTTCTCGGAAACTTTTCATTTTTGCATTACCACGTGGTGGAAATAAATTTCAACATAGATAATAACGAAGCACTGAAAATTATTTAGTATATTTACAAATAAGTTGCGTTATTTCAGCATTCAATATACCGCTCACAAAAGTATGGTATTTTTTGAGAATACTGATTATGCAAAATTGTTGAATGTTTACAGTATGACTCATACAGTAAACAGTTAATTGAAGAACAAAGCAGTTGTTATTCTTTACATTTAATGGGGAATTCGATTATTTTTGTTTATAAATAATAACAATATTATAATGCTGCTTTTAATTATCATATTTCAAATTTATTATATGCTTGAATTGATGTCATACTGTAATTTTGGAAACTGCTTGTTCCGGACGGAACAACACCGACCTAGTCGGTGTGACCTGGCCAAGGGCTGGTGCCCAGAAGTCGCGGGTAGGCCAAGAACAATACCCGCGCATCGCCGGCCAGATCGCTATCTGGGCGTCTGGCGGCTCTGAGTCGGGGTCAGAGAGACCCCCTGCTGCGCCTCGATCTATCGTCGTTCGCGAGACAATGGCGAGTGCGCCATAGCGGCGACGGCAGTCAGATCAAAGGGCGTGGAAATGGCCATCATGACGTGACCATTAAGGGATTAGCGCAGGATCAAGAGATCCGAACCATGACAACATAATTGAAGACTGACAAGGCTTTAGATCGGCGCCCGAGATAGCGAGCGCTCCCGCCGCGAGCGAGCTGCCTATTGGTGGATCGCGATTGGGTCGACCGCGCGGCCGCCGACCCTGGCCCTATATATAGGGCTAGATAGCGCGCCGCGCCATATACTGATTCGGATAGAGAGAGAAGAGATACGACTGTGTGTGTATGCGCGAGTGGTACTGATAGTTGTACAACCAGGACGCGTTGGTCAGATAGAAGTCCGTGTAAATACATGAGCTGCTGCACTGGATGCAATATGACGTTATTCTGATCAGTCGATTTGGGGAGT
>NW_003530626.1:0-625 GCF_000181795.1 Trichinella spiralis
CAAGGTAAGGAAGAATTGCATTATTTTTTTTTAGGATAATTGTTCTTTAATGTTTTAGGGCGTAACTGTGAAAGACGAGAGCGCATTTTGAATGATCTTCCATCGAATAACGTATTATGCTGCTGTTATTCGTCTTCAATTACTTTCTATAATATGGCTGTAATTTGTAATGTAATGTAAAACTGAATTTTAGAATCATGGCAAATTTATATTAAATTCATTAAGAGCAGTAGAGAGCGTAAAGAACTGATACGTAGCATCAATGTAAGTGGATAAAGTAATGCAGGTAAGTAGAGTCGAAGCGGATATATTAATGTGATTGCGTACAGGTAATTGTAATGCAGGTAAGTACGATAACGTAGGGTGCAGGTGAGTAAAATGAAAAGGTAAGTTGTGCAGGTAAGTATATATCGTAGATTTAAGAGAGAGCAGAGAGGTAAAGATGATAGAGGAGAAAAAAGTATCGAATTGCAGAAGTAAGAAGCCTGGGGCTGAATTATGTAAATTTTCGAAAAAAATACCCGAGGGAATGCCCTGGGCATAGCCTGAAAGCAAATGAAAATTTGCATATCCCCCTGAAGGCAAATACAGTGCAAAAAAATGCTTTCGGCGTAGCCTGCGGGAA
>NW_003530627.1:0-961 GCF_000181795.1 Trichinella spiralis
AAAATAATTAAAATAGTAAATTAATTAGTATTTGTATACCGCTTCGTGCAAAGCTAAAATCGCCAGCTTTTTCTTTCAACTTTTCTTGCAAACTGATGACTAGTTTCGGCACAAAAATTCCGCCGTAATCAAAATACAACAGACCAAATAAATTTCATCGTTCGACAATCTGGGCATGTCACCTTCTTTCAAAAAGCTCTGCAAAAGGCCGGCCGTTGTGGTCGTATGAGCGCTGGCAATTTTCGGCAACAGCCCAGTTAAACATCTGCACAACAACAACAATATCATCTGAACAGAATATAGAAGAATTAGTATGAGAAGATCGAAAATGCCACACCTTTGCGCGTATTCGTGGAGATATTTTTTGAACAAACGTGACAAATCGACCAGAATGTTCGCATTCATGCCGAGCTGAAGCAACTGTTGAATGGACTTTTTGTAAAAGACGAACAGATCACTGCTGGTCGGTATGGGTACGGCCGAAGTACCGTACTCGGCCGACGGGGGACCGAGTTGTTGGAATTTGGCCACAAGCTGGTCGATCAAATCGGTCAGGGTTTTGTCCAACGATGCCGTGTAGATGGACATGCGCTTCTGGAAACGACCCACCAGAACTGATTGGAACAAAGTTTGGGCCCGGCCGGGAAAACGACGCGCCATCAGCGCTTCGAAATTCGCGGCCCTCTGGACGGCGAACAGTACCAATTTGGCGTCCAACTCGACGCATCTCTTTTCCATCACTTGGTCGAGCATCGAAGCGGTGAGGTGGAAAAATTCGGCAGCAAATTTACAAGCTACATCCCATTCGGCTGGCAACAGAGCGGCATGTTTCCGTTTCGAATTCAATCAAACATCACGAAACCAGAAAATCTGAATGAAAACATTTTGCAATCTTGCAGATGTGATAGAGATACAATATACCATTCATTACCTGAGATCAATTTTTATCCAGCAAGGCGTC
>NW_003530628.1:0-914 GCF_000181795.1 Trichinella spiralis
TAAAGAGAAAAAAACCTGGCGGGGTTGCAGCCGACTCCAGTGGACCCCAGTTTCCCGGCCAGAAGTTTCGCTGGAGGCGTTTTATGAACCACCTGGCCAATCTCCTAGTGTTCGACTTGCAAAGCGGGTGTATGACGAAAGTTGGTGGGAGAGTATTGGTCCCGGACCCAAATGAACCCGAGCTTTGTAACCCCCACCCGTTTGCAAAAAGAAAAGTCCGGGGTAAAGGAGGGTAAAAGGAACAGGTTTCGCCGACGCAGTGCGGTTAACGCGTGACCCCGGCATGGTGGAAATCTGCGTCAGCGGTTCAAAAGGCGTTCAATTCGGCACCGGCCCGTTCTGTAATCCAATCTTCCGGCGTCGGAATGCCTGTCCTTCGTTTACAGCCACGCAAGTGGCAGATCATTATTTCAATTTCAGACCGGCGGTTCCCTCGCTTGCACCCGAGGTTATGACATTTTTACCTCCGCCCGCCACTGACCACTCGATGCTTGTTGCGGAGTTGAGTGAGTCGGAGGTCTGGGAAAAGATGCAGAAAGCACCCAACTCTGCGCCTGGTGCGGACAGGATCACCATTCGTATGGTGCGGATGGCAGATCCAGGTGCGATGATTCTCACCAGGTTCTACCGTGCCTGTCTACTAAGAAAATGGGTGCCCCTGCAATGGAAGCAATCCGTGTGCAAGCTCCTTTATAAGGACGGGGATAAGGAGCGCCTCGCCAACTGGCGGCCTATCGCCCTGGAGCCCGTGTTACAGCGGGTGCTCAGTGCGGTAGTCGCCAGCAGAGTGACGAACTGGGCGAGGGCAAACGGGTTGATTTCCTTGGAAGCCCAGAAAGGCTTCCAGCCAGCTGATGGTACCTCCGAGCACAATTTCGTCATGGAGGTTGCAATTCAAGAGGCAAGACGCACTA
>NW_003530629.1:0-735 GCF_000181795.1 Trichinella spiralis
AAATTGTTAAGTCGATTCTTATGTTCGTAATTCTCAATTTCAAAATACTTTGCAGCAAATTCAATTACATGCTGATTCCATTTCCATAACTTGTCAACAACTGCATGAAACTTTAGCGGCAACAAATTTTTGATCAGAACCTCCTTCTCTTTGTGATATGTGCTGATATAATTAGAAGTGCTCATACAATCTTCTAGTGTCTTACTTTACCTTTTACGGTAGTTATTGCTTGAATGCTTTCGAAATTTTACTTTAAACCGCGACTATATTATTCACACTTCACTGAAAATGAACACCACTGCTCATGACACGTAAAAATGCAATCTGTTGTTTGTTTACACCTTTACAACAAAATCACAAATGTGTTACGTCATTATTGAAGAAATACAATTAAAATATAATATATAAGAATATGAGCAGTTTGTTTTTTATAGCTATTTATTTCATGAAATTTCATTATTCGGTTGTAATAACGTAAATTTGCTGAGAATGAAGTTTACGGAATAAAAATGTTCAAGTACTTGAATGTAAAATGTATAAAATTGTCTCATACTGTCATATTTGCGCAATATGTGCAAAACAAACCCTGCTTGGACGACAAATCCTATTAGTCCATTTTCAATACTTCAAACAAAACTGACCCCTAAGAAATGTATATAAGCAGCATTTTTCTGAAAAAATTTCATTTCGTTTTTTCGAGTTGTTGTGATCAGAGATCCTCTAGAGTCGACCGCA
>NW_003530630.1:0-879 GCF_000181795.1 Trichinella spiralis
ACAAAATGATTAAAATATATGCAAGCCACCACTTGGAAGGCGGCACTAAATCGGCTCCGGCGTTAAATACATAAAGCTGCTAGGAACTGCTCCAGAGTGCGTCTACCGTTGGTGTATTCACCCGTATATTGTGCAACCCGTCGTTGCTTTTGAGCATAAACCCTGTTTACCCGTCTTAAGTCACCAATGGTCACGTTTCGTGATAGCACCTGTTGAATCAGGGTGTCTATAACACCCTGTTCCGCTATCAGGAGCTCAAGCAGTTCATAAAACCCGTTATGACTTTTAGCCGCTTTTCTGTTGAGCCGATTATGCCAACCTTCCAAGTGGTTATTTGTCCTAATATTTACATTATGTACATTCCATAGCGGCAGTCGCGTACATTGAATAAGTGCATAAGATTTTGGCCGAAAAAAATTCCCTGTAGTTAATTAAACGATAAAATAATGGATAAGTGCATGGAAATTTTTTCGAAATTCCATGCTCACTTATAACCAACTTCAAATGTAATTTGAAATACAACATCAAACAGATCAGCTACATCATAAACGCTGCTTTTGATGCGGAAAGTTTCAATATTTCGTTATCATTGAAATATATACATTGAAAGGTTGCAAATGGAAATGAAAACAGATAGCAATTTAAGTGCTCACCAACGCACTAGTCGGTTTCGTTCAGTTGTAAAAATAGAAAGTTTACAATTTACACCAAACATATAAAACTAAATTTTTTTTGATTTGTAAATAATATTTTAGATTTTTAATTTTTTATTTAAATAAAATATACGAAGGAAAACAATAACTCTGGTGAACAGGAGCAAACGAAACATTGGAAAGATTAAAGATAAAATTCGTTTGCAAACGAGAAACATTTTCAGAG
>NW_003530631.1:0-746 GCF_000181795.1 Trichinella spiralis
AAGAAAATTGTTGATACTAGGTACAAACCAATACGATCACCAGTTCTAAAACGATGCTTACTTTTTAATTATAGAGAATCCTGAAGCGCTGACGGGGACAGGCTTCCTAAAGATTTTCATCACACTGACATACTGATTAACGATGAAATCAACTTGCCCATTTATAGTTGATGCTGAATACGAGACTTGTGCACCTTTCTGGACTAATAATCTTTATCAAAATGAACGATACGGCCATTACGATGACATTCTGAAATATCGATCAATTTCTAGCTCAAGGTAATAGAATAATGTGACATTGCCTTTGGTGGACTGTACTAACGTTTACCCCGGAGGAGATTAATCACACACACAAATGGAAATACAATACTAAACGATGAAAATTGTTGTTCTTATCTTATCGAGGTATCGAAATTTACTAATGCTACAACCGGATGAATAGCAACATGAAATGTTAGTTTATGAGATTGTATTCCATTTCTAAACAATATCATTTATTATTTACATTTGAATTCTGAAACAATCGTGATCAAAATAATCAAAACAAGATTATAATCAAGCAAAACTGGAAGGATAAAATATTGAAACACTCCATGACATTTAAAATAAAAACTTACTACAATAAACAGAATGTTTCATATGGTGAATTTGTTCTTTTAAAGAAAACGGTCAGTGCAGTTAAAGAAAGACTGATGAAACTCATTTCTACTTATTAAGATACATAGGCACATAGCAACTTTAGAAGC
>NW_003530632.1:0-708 GCF_000181795.1 Trichinella spiralis
GCTGATCTGAAGGGTAGTCAGCGTGAAATGAAATACATTAATTGGCAATTAACATGTCGGTTGCAGTAATACATAGAAACATCGTTAGTATACAACTGTAAAAATGACTTACCTTTTAACTATCGATGATATTGAAGAGGAGGCTTTATCGCACTTCTTGACTGATGTTCTTCACACATATTACTATGAAGAGTATGCATAACTATGAAGATGGCATTTTGAAAAGTAGGTCAAGTTCAAGGAAATACAATAATATGACCTTGCCTTTTATGATGTAAATTCGTTTTTGCTCCGTTATAGCGTAATGGTATAGAAACATTATGGTAAACTCTACTACCTGCTAAAAGTTATTACGATTTCACTGAAATTCAATAAAGTATTGTATGTAGAATGTAGAACAATTCCCTTTTGAGTCATTAATGCTTAACAGGAAATTATGGTTCTTCATTAAATCTAAATACCTTTCCATTTCTGTTGGGTTATTATGATTTTATTGAATGTTTATGTATGACTGTCTTATGCGATTTGTTATTTATTATTTTCTACCCGCCGATCTGGGCGCCTTGTGTCGACACTGCACTTGCTCAGCTGAATGATCAGTGGCCCCTGAACGCGCGAATATGCCTATGATCAGAAATATTAGCAGGCTAAATGTAACGTAAATTAACGATCAGTATCTCAAGACAGCTCGAACGCACACGGATAGTC
>NW_003530633.1:0-1349 GCF_000181795.1 Trichinella spiralis
TTCATTACTTTTTCTTCGTGCTGATGCAGAACACAGTCGCAAGTACAATCATGTTCAGCGTGTCAATCCAGAAGAAAAAACCACTATTTGCATATAATTCAAAAAAAATGACAGACAAAAAAAGTCATGCATGCATAGCTATGTGGAGATACACCAAAGGAGTGGCTTGTATGAAGACGAACATGTCTAGAAATATAGTATATATATATGTAAATAGCATACTACCAGATTTTACAATGCTGGTTGTCATGCGGGGAGAAGTAATCGTCTGAGCTTCTAAATCTCTTCTAACTAGTTGTCCGGATCTTGGGATGAATACAACAGAGGGCATGTGGTAGACATGGTCAGTTTTTGAAATCGGTTAGTACTGCATAACATGAAGGGTGACTTGCTCGTTTTCAAATCGGTCAAGCACTGTTTGAAAAATATGTACACAGGTCGAGGTTGTTTTAGGTTGAAAAATAGTTTCTTTTTATATATTAACATTTTATCAAGTATTAGTCATTCGACTAATTGCATAATAAGTGTAAACAATTGGCTGGCATGTGGAACAAATATTGGTCAAGTTGTTTTGTATGACATTGAAAAGGAAGCAATGCTTGCTGAAATAAACGCTCATAGTCAACCGATTACAGATTTAGATTATTCTGCTGGTGAAAGTTTGATCCTATCCACCAGCGAAGATTCTTTCGTTCGAGTTTGGAGATTGGAAAATTCCACAACACCAAAGGTAATGGATTTGTGCTTTTGTAAAGTGTCAGATGTATGTTTTTTCTCGGTTTCAATTCAGATTTCGTGCTGTTTCTCTACATCTGTGGAAAACGTACCAATCGGCGGCGGCTGTTTCACAGATGCACAAGGATCATCATTTTTGCTATCTGGATACGATTATTCAGTAATGTTCTATTTTCGTCTGACCCAATGAAACAACAACTCGACGTGAATTATTATTATTATTATTGTTCATAAATTTGTTGTTTGTTTGTCTCGTGTTGGTGAATTGATCGTGAATAAAATCCACAATGATATTTTTTTCTGGGTTTTGTGAAATTTTAATAATTCAACGATTAATAATTATTCATGAAAACAAATTGCTGAAAAACAGAACAAATTAAACCGCGCAATTTCACCAATTCTCTTCTTTTCAATTGAAAATGGCGCAATTTTTCCCAATAACTCTTCATGCAAAACACACTCTGCCGATTGTCACTGTTCCAAATCATCTGCTTGGATACAACAATATCCGAGATGTGCATTAAACGACGACGATAACAGCCGAGCTGTTTGTGCAACAAATTGAAATTCCGATGACGACATTTAGCGGAGCAAAATTTCACACCAAGTTCCAA
>NW_003530634.1:0-1284 GCF_000181795.1 Trichinella spiralis
ACTGTGAAACATCCGAATCATCAGTGCAGACTTTTTACCACAGCGAAATTCCATGGCGAAGAAATAAGATACGAATCGAATCCCAACGCAACGGTTATTGCGATCTTGAAACGAAAATAAAAAAGTTGATCACATTTCAAAGGCATAAAACAAAAAAACAGCTTATTTTTATAAATTTATGATTTTTTAATCATATCCACCCTTATTGTGAAGACAAGACAGTAGAGTTGGCAACCATCGGGCTTCACGTGTATCGAATAATAGAAATATAATATCATGAGTAGACACTAGTCGTTCCAATCTGTTAACATCTTCTGCAAACGACTGCTCCTTCTCGCCTAAAATTTAGCGAACACTGAAAAACACTTCAACACGACATTCACGACAAAATACCTTCTATATCAACGAAATGGCCAGGCATAGGAACTGTCATACGTTCCCCGGAAATTTCCTAAACAAAATTATTGAACATGAAAATTAGGAAAAAAAACATTTGGCACTTGAGTGATCATCCATCACTCAGCATGATAGAAGTTTCATCATTCTTGTCACAGTTGATCAACATTTTTCTCATCAGGTAAAAATGCAAATTAAACACATAATCAAACACTAACACTAATATAGAATAACATGATAATGAAAGATAACAGTTACCATATCTGGGTAAATATCTTTAAGTGCTGAAGCAGCAGCTTCGCATTTCCATTTTCTGCCGCCGATACAATCTTTAATTGAATACAACGAC
This sequence comes from Trichinella spiralis, assembly GCF_000181795.1. Classification (NCBI taxonomy): domain Eukaryota; kingdom Metazoa; phylum Nematoda; class Enoplea; order Trichinellida; family Trichinellidae; genus Trichinella; species Trichinella spiralis. The sequence goes on from NW_003530634.1 coordinate 746, forward strand.
TGCCTTGCCGGATTACTGTAAGAAACTCGCCCGTTGTCGACAAAAGTGATTCGACCAAATCCCCATGCCTAAATATAAATCGCATACATCGCAAAAAACTGAAAAAAGAAACATCAGCTCTATATATATTGAAAAAACTATGAACAACGCCAAAATTTACTCCAAGACAACGAGCTATATTGCAACCCAACGTGCCGGCACCAAACAGCAAGCAAGATGTTTGCCAGTGTAAACTTAAATTCAATTCAGGAACAATACGCCAACGCATCAAATGCAAATTCAATTTGCTTGCACTCTGAGCAATTCTAAAATAAAATCACACATCACTGTAAAACATTTACAGTATGAACACTACTACTACTACTACTTGTTCGGATCCATCTGAGCGCTCAGATCCATATGTACACTTTTCACTTTTCCTTCTGAATTCTTCTCCCATCCGACAACTGGAAGAAAAGTAGCTATTGCATCCTTATCACACTGCATAGATATGTGCAACAGTAAGCTGTTTGTCGGTTGATCGATCGAATTAAATGACG
>NW_003530635.1:0-1237 GCF_000181795.1 Trichinella spiralis
AAAAAATTTTTTTTAAAATTTCAGTTCCACCTTGGCAACTACGATTATTAATGATTCATATACAAAAAGTAAATGTATGTTTCTCTGTCGGAAATAATGAAAATATTCGAAACAAGTCAATTTCACACGCTTTCATCCCCCTGTCCCAAGCATCAAACAGTGCACCAGACAGTCTACTAGTCGTGTTTTGAAGCACAAGAGAATAACAACAGCAAAAGGAACTTACTCCCGGCACAGATTTGGAAGCATGGCTAGAACGAGCACCGGAAAATGGAACCGGATCAGGTGCACCCCAAATTTCTACACCTGTCTTCGAGGGCAGTCGAGACGAATCGTCGCCAAGTGAACCCAACGACACACTTCCAGCAGTATTCACCAAAGGGGTGGTGCAATCATCGTACATCGGCATGAAACATGTGTCCGGCGTACCCAATGTTATCGAAGTCCATTGCATTGGATTTGGATCTGCAAAACAAAAAACAGCGAAACATGCATCCAAGCACACACACACACACACACACACAGATGATATAGATAGACACTTGCTGAAAGCAGACAAATAAAAATAGGTAATTTTTCTATAGTTACTTCCACTATATGCTTTGCCACTGAAATCAGATGCACCTCTGTCACCTCTTCCTTTGCGAGCATGATTGCCAGTCCGTTTGCTATTCGTTCTCAATTTTGTGCTATTACCACCAGACTGTCGTGGACGTTGATGTTGTCGATCCTGTTTACATATGCAAAGTTATTAATACTAATTCGTATTAGAAGAAGAAGAAGAAGATAGATAGAATAGATGGAAATTAAATCACATTTGCCGGTCTGTCGGACAGAGTAGAATCTTCATCTTTGCGGCGCCTTTCCTTTTTCAAAGACAGCTCCTCAAAACCATCTTGACGATTATTTTCCACCGTCGTAGTAGTGGTTGTTGTGTTGGCGGTGGTGGAGCGACCAGTGACGGTAGTACCGATGGACGTGGTGTCGCGATGGCATTTTTCCACTGCACCTGAATTATTTTGAGAAAAAAATAAAAAAAAACAAATCTACTGCACAATACAACCCACCTTTGTCTTTGGTGGTGATTTCGGCTGTCGCCAGCTCATCAGATTTCGGTGCAGAATTTTCGCCATCTCGATGCATGTCCCCAAGCTCACGACCATCTAGTCGCTGACTGGAATTCGCCGCTTTAGCACTGGTTGTCTGATGGCTGGCGACTTGCCCGTTTTTTGGAACG
>NW_003530636.1:0-769 GCF_000181795.1 Trichinella spiralis
CTGTGGTGGATTCACGAGAGGAAACGATTGGCTCAAATTTCTTCCAACGTCTTGTCGGCTACTCCATCCTACCACATGCATTGTCAAAGGCACCATCAACAAACGACTCTCCCGAACAAGGTGGACTGTGGAAGCTACACTCCTGATGCTCGTTGCCCTATACTGTGAAAACCGATGAATAGCAGCATATTTTGAGACACTTTATTATCACTTGTATTGTTATGTATTGTTGTATGGACTCTTAATAAAAAAAACAGTGTTGTGAAAATGCGTTTTCAATGCCCATTAGTAAAACTATTTAAATTCTTAATAATTAAACGAAGTAATGTAAGCGTAAACTTTAAAATCCATCATATTTGTGCTCACGCTACGGGATTCATTCGCTGCAAGATGAACTGCATTCCTACATCACCATCCATTGGTGTTAAATTGTTAAGTCGATTCTATTGTTCTGTAATTTCTCAATTTCAAAATACTTTGCAGCAAATTCAATTACATGCTGATTCCATTTCCATAACTTGTCAACAACTGCATGAAACTTTAGCGGCAACAATTTTTGATCAGAACCTCCTTCTCTTTGTGATATGTGCTGATATAATTACAAGTGCTCATACAATCTTCTAGTGTCTTACTTTACCTTTTACGGTAGTTATTGCTTGAATGCTTTCGAAATTTTACTTTAAACCGCGACTATATTATTCACACTTCACTGAAAATGAACACCACTGCTCATGACACGTAAAAATGCAATCTGTTGTTTGGTTACACC
>NW_003530637.1:0-1309 GCF_000181795.1 Trichinella spiralis
GGCATAGATGTTCCTATTTTGCGCAGGTTGGTGTAGTCATCGGTACACCGGGAAGGAGTCTCAAGTTGTGCGGTCATGATCTGCGGATTTCGTCCACTTTACCAACATCACTTATATGCAGTATTCACTAGGAAGAATTGTTAAGTCAGGTCTCACCATATATATTAAAAAGAGTCAAGTGAATTATATAAAAATGATCGTTCTTCGATATCTGAATATTCAGTTGCAATAACCTTTGTTATAAAAGAGAAATTGATGATGGAAATTCAAATGGTTCCAGAATAAAATTCGTTGGAATCAGTAAATGAGAGTGCTTTTGAGCAATACCATAAGCGTTAGGGGTAAGTATAAATACAATTGTAATAATCATCTTCTCCATAATTGGATGCATATAAGATATCAAGAAAGGGGTGCATCGGTTTATAACAGTCCAATCGGCGGTCATGCAAAAAATAGCAAGACAAGCCAAATCCAAACAGGCCATTCCATCAAAGTTACAGAATTGAATACTGTAACAATGTAGTGTTGTTTCAAAAGCAACAATGCTAATCCAGTTTTTTCATAAAATGGATAAGTAAAATCTATTTCATCCTCATTTTTTGGAGTTGATACGAAAGTCATCAATCCTATGTTTGCATTCTAAAAGTGGTCATTTGCAAGTTTTTATCTAAATACTTATTTGAGATTAAAAAACAAATTTCTCTCCTTAAAAACATACCCAAATTAAGAAGTTAAAAAAAACTTTTAATTTAATATGGGTCAAGAGCACATTTACAGCATTGCAGACTCATTATGAAATATATAAAGCATAAGAAAAAATACTTGATTACTTCTAATCGTAATTTCATTGCAATCCCATTCCATAAGCCAATTGCATTGTATACCACCCCAGAAAATAAAATAAAACCACAGCCATAGTTAAAACAACAAATGCAACACAACTCAATTCACAGCCAGACACAATATCAACCACAGTACTTATACACTAATGGCAACCGTCATGTTGCACAAGTCGTCAATCGATCTGCTAAAATTAGATCGACGCAGAACGCCCAGGTACCAAACGTCACTGATGACTTTATTCATGCATATACACACACAAATCAAGTCATTTTATTGTGTCTGGATTACAAAGAAAACCACCACAACTGATGATACACGTTACAAATGATTTATTATTTTCCTTTCTGCACAGAGCGAAAGAATGTAGCATCATTTTCACGCATCAGTAGTGAGGATGAATACAACAAAGATCAACTGCACACAACACAAAGTGCAACTGCTCTTTTTGCACACATGAATCCACCAC
>NW_003530638.1:0-1227 GCF_000181795.1 Trichinella spiralis
CAAGAGCAAGAGCAGAGAATTCAGGATAGGAGAAGAAGTGTGGATAGCGAATGAGCTGAATAGAGGATGGAACCCAGGAATTATAGATCATCAGACAGGAGAATTGTCTTATGAAGTACTCGTGGCAGGAAAAAACAGAAGCATGCGAATCAACTAAGCACGCGAAATGGCACTTTGGATGTGTCAAACCGATTCTCAGAGAATGACACAGAAATCAGAAGACAGCAAAATAGCACTTTAAATGAACAAAGTCTGAGACGCAGCAGTTGCAGGCGCTACACTCTGGAAAAATGGCAAGACTACATGATATTAGCAACTCAAAAAGAATGAAACGAAGGAGAAAATGTAGCATATGTACTTAATCTGTTAAAAAATGAGCATTGCACATGAGTATCTCATAAATACAGTAGGCATGTTGTTGTGCTTTTTTGGTGTTTGTGTTTGTGTGTGTGTGTCTGCTGTAGTAAAGTGCTTCATCTAGAAGTGACCTACATCTTACGTATTTGATATTGAAAAACAAATTCAATACAATTTACACAAAATGTACTAGAATTTATATTTTGAACATAATTCCAGATTTCATTTCTTAATTTAAATAAAACATGAGAAGAAAATCAGCAACTTTTGTGAAAAGAAAGAAGAGAGTAAAGATAAAATTCTCATCGAAGCCAGAAACATTTTTCAAAGAACACTACAAGTGAAATCAGAAAATATGGCGATGCTAACATTAGGCAATCACCCAATGCTAGTTTTAGCTGAAAAACTGCAGGTGTGGACAATTTATTAATTGGAAGACATTTTTCTTTTGTACTTAAAATAGCCCTTTAATTTACCAAATCCAAAACAAAAATCCGGAAAAAACGGAAAAACATCCCTTAAGGAATAAATCCCTCGAAACTTGGGCAGCTTAAGCCGTATTTTATTCTTTAGAAACCAAGGCACTAATGGGTTGGATCTTTTTTTGGAACAGTATTTAATGACTCCAGTTTTGAAAAATTGTTAAGGCACTTTTTGAAAGAATGGCAAACAAAGGCGAAAAGCAATAAATGGGCACAAATGGAAAAAGGCTGTTGATGTTTCTTCAGTTTTATGACAGTCGACATAACATTCTTTGATATTGTCAGCATTTGTCACGTTGTTGATTACCCCTTCTGTTGGCATCAGCAAGGTGTGCGAGACACATATCTTATGATAGATACGATGAAATCAAAATGAAATGTTAGAAAA
>NW_003530639.1:0-1043 GCF_000181795.1 Trichinella spiralis
TTCCAATAATCTGTCGTCAGGTTCTTCTGATCATCAAGTATCAGAGCGACAATTTTGAGACTCATCGCGTTCAAAATCGTTCACCGCTCCAAGTGGTAGATCGAGTAGTTCCAATCTACACTACTTCAACGTGTGTGTTGAATATCAGCATTTTCCTTTCAACTGATACCGATTTAATCATTCTTATCAGCTTCTTGTGGTTCCTGTTTTCCCACACAGTATCCGCCCTGTACACAGGAATCAAACAAGATCCGTCTTCGCGTGGACTCCTTCGGTCAAGCAAGAAGTACACAATCGTCTTTGTTTACGTAATTCCTTACGCAAACAGTCAAACGAACGTAAAATTATACCTCTGTTTCTGTACACGGTAACTGTATCGACAGTAACAATTGCACTCAATCAACAATAATTAGTGGAATCAAATCTTTACTAACGTCCTAATTTCGGCAATCAATCGATCAATAAAAAGTTCTTGTTCTTATCTTAACATACCGTAATCTTACAGTAAAGAATATGTGATAATTTAGCTATACATTGTTTTCACTATTCTTAACAGACTGGAAACACCTAAAACAGCTACACCTACCATAAGAACGGGATATGAATCTTCCAATCCATTTCTGATCGGGTCTCGATTTCTACGGTCGATTTCTCAACGAGATGATCCTGCGAGGTAGCCATGACTATCCGGTAGCAATCAAAACGACGCTAGGATGGGTCGTGTTTGGCCCGGTGAATCCCTCGCCAAATGCAATATCCCAAGTCAATTGTGTTCAGATTGAAACGAAATCTAACGGACATTGAAGAAATTTTGGGAGCTGGATTCCATCAGCATCAAACCTCAAGAAGAGAATCTAACTCAAGACTCAGTAAGCGTTAAGTTTCACAGTAATCTAACACATGATGGTTCACGGTACACTGTGGGGCTCAGGTGGAAACCCGTGAAATCCGGCTACCTAACAATCGCTCACTGGCCGAGCAACGTCTGCACGCCATGGAACGCAGCATCATGAAATACCCAGCAAAACAACTAGCGAACACCA
>NW_003530640.1:0-1096 GCF_000181795.1 Trichinella spiralis
TTTGTGCATAGTACGTAGTAGTTCGATAGGAAAAAACTTGATGAAAATTTTTATTATTGAAACTAGTTGATTATCTGATGAAATGCATTGATAATTCTACCTTAATTGCAATTGTAAAGGTCTTTTATGGAAATAATCACATGATCCCAGTTTTGAAAATAAAAGTGATGATTCATTGCCACTTTGTTTTTAAAAAGGGTAGTGAACGGTTATACGTCAATATTTAGGATCTTAGGATACCTTGAATCAAGCTACCTTTGGATTTTGCATAATTAATTCTCCTGGTTCTCTTATGCTGTCAAGATGGACATGGTTAGCTTATTAAACGAGACTTGTTGATGTAGTGTCGTGTGTTTTCCAGCTGTAATGTTCAAGTCATCATATTATGCAGCTCGCGTACGCTTTCTCCGGGTAATTGATTCACCACTCTCTGAATGGCAGTAAAAAAAGCAGTTGAGCCATCATTCATGCACAAGCGTTGTGACAATGATTCAGGCTTTCAGTCAATGGTGTGTGATGGGTGGTGGCGGTGCGTAGAAAATCATCAAGTGAAAAAAGGCGTATGCCAGGTAAACATTTGATGCTAAAACCTCATGTGTCCTCTGTCGCATGTACTCTAGTATAGTTATTCCTGTAAGTTGGTTTTCATTCGACACATTTCAGCAATTGATAAACATTTCATTCACAGTTCTCAAATACATGTAAACCGATGGTAGAAGGCTATGAAAATACAAATTTTATATCAATTTATTAGTTTGCGCATTCAGCAAGAATTAACTGTAGAATAGGTTTAATTTTTTAGTCATTATTCGCTGATGGCGTTGAATTTCATTATAAACAGAACAAGCTGAATATCACGCTTAGTGTTTTCTATCGTTTAATACAGCGAAATGCCGCTTTTCATACAGAAATTAATTTGATTATCACATATTACTTTTTAATTCGACATCATCAAAGATATTCGCTAAATTATGCTTTTCGTCTTGCTAACATTGTTTTCCAGCGCGCGCATCTAGTGTGCTTATGTTTTAGTGAAAAGTTTTCTGCGATGAGTTCCATTTATGTAGGCCATTTTTGAATTTTCAAATCTCAAATC
>NW_003530641.1:0-951 GCF_000181795.1 Trichinella spiralis
GTTTTAATAGAACCTTCATCAAAAGTGATTATTCGCTTTTTGACTGTCATGATGCAGCATGGTTTGTTTTTATGTTTAACTTTTATTTTATTTCTATGTACAGTGTTGAATTAAAAGTATGTTTTTTGAGTATTTTAGAGATTAGTTATGCTTCTACTGATGATCAAAGGGTCATAATTTTCATTTAATCACTATACCATATTTTTCTATTGTTACCGAGTTTCGTACACCTTTTCTGATGTACGGTATTTATTTGTGATAAACTTATGTGATTTATTTATATTGTTATGATAAAAGCTGACTTTTTGACAGACAATATTTTTATAAATGGTAATTTATATTGCAATTGGTAATTTGATTACGTTAAATAAGTTCTGAAGTTTGTAATGTGAAAAAGTTTAACATTTTGGAACATGACTATAAATGACATTTTGAACATTCACAAATTGTCTCGTTGAATTTATGTCAATACTACTTTCATGCAATAGTTTTTACTTTTAGGATATATAAACGAATTTGAAATTGTAGATGACCACAGATCTGGAAAAATTGTGGTCAATTTAACTGGAAGAATAAACAAAGTGCGTTTATACAATGTTTTAATGTCATCGTCTTGTTTAAGACTGTTTTTCTTTTTGTTTCATAGTGTGGAGTGATTAGTCCTCGTTTTGATGTGGGGATAAGAGATATTGAAAAGTGGACAGAAAAGTTGTTGCCATCTCGTCAATTTGGGTAAAATGTAAAATTCATTTGAATGTAATTTTGATCATGAATAGCTTTGCAGATATGTTGTGTTGACTACGTCCGGAGGCATTATGGACCATGAAGAAGCTCGCAGGAAGCATCTTGGTGGAAAAATATTAGGATATTTTTTTTTGATAAATATGTACTGCAGTGAGAGAAGTAAAGCTTGGATCGAACGTTGTGGATGTGACCCATTTTGGAAATAGC
>NW_003530642.1:0-681 GCF_000181795.1 Trichinella spiralis
TATTTGATTGCACTGTCACTGAATAACACCGATGCCATGGAAATTTGCAAAAGAAGCATAATACCACATCCCCCAGGGTGAAACGTCATTACGAATGCTAGGAAAAGACATAATTTCACAAGTGATGTCAAATTATTGAGCTCATGCATAGTATTTGTTCGAATCTGCAGAGGAATCCACCAGTAAGTACAATGGAAGTTATTCCATGCTTGTCATAAATTGGGACATATTGTAAAATAATTTTGTGATTATATTAAGCAGTTCTGTGCCAATAAAAGGTATGTAAATTTTCACTACCGACCCACGGCTGATTTTTTGAGAGGATTGAGACAGCTGCCAGCTTTTTTTTTTTTCCCTCCCCCACAAGAGAGAAACTGGCATATTGTCTGAAAATAGCTTTCCTATTTGACATTTTTGGATAATTCTTACCTGTGAATTGTATTCTACTCCCTCATTCAGGGAACACAGGTCTTTAATTTTGAATTTATCTATCTTGCACAAATGACAATCATGAACAATTCTTATCAAAATAAATTCCATTTTTCAGGGAGAAAACATTGATCGCCCTGTCGGCCACATTTACTGAAACTCTTCCACATGCACAATCCATTTAACTTTGTATATTTTCATCTCTTGTTGTATCGACGTACAGTTTAAAATCTTACCTTACAGCTTTCACTT
>NW_003530643.1:0-537 GCF_000181795.1 Trichinella spiralis
TACTCTATTACTCCTGCTTATATTTTTAATAAAAATGATAACTAAAAGCCTGTTGTTTCGTGTTACGTAATAATTGCCTAATTAAATGTACAATTAAAAAAATATTACAACTCACTTGTGTATTTACGTTGTTTGTTATGCATCCTAATTATTTATAAAAAATATGATGTTACGAGTGACGTCATTTATTCTAATTAAAAATTATTCCCACTCATTTTTGTATTTACATTGTATGTTAAACATCCTAATTAATTATTAGAAAACTCTCATTGCTGAAATATGATGTTACGAGTGACGTTATTTAACCTAATTAAAAATTTAAAAAATACTCTCAGCAATGCCATTTACGTTGCATTTTAAATTTTCTAATTAGCATATTAAAATTAATCTCATGCTTAGTACATTGCTTTCCTACATGTTACGGATTAATAAAAAGGTCTATTTATTGAAGATTACTTCCTATTTAAAAAAAGATTAAACTTGTTGCACCTTGCCTAAGCTAAATTGTTTACTTTATTTATTCCAAGTTTGCGTGTA
>NW_003530644.1:0-715 GCF_000181795.1 Trichinella spiralis
TTGTACAATGCTTTACCCTGTTTCACCACTTGACAGACGTGTTTCAATTCCTTTTCGGTTCTTGCTACCGGAAGACGGAGGGAAAGACCTTGGAAAAGCATTACCGAATCATTTTTATCGCCTATATCTTCCGCTTTCTGCTAACGATAAGTGACGCTTCACCATTACAAAGCAGAAAATGTATTTGGTTTCTATCACAAAGGTTATCAATTTCTATCTTTATAAACAGCCTCCCAACGGCTTACAGCGTAGTAGCAATATCTTCGTTCTCGTCGATATCTCATATCATAGCAATATCTCGTTTCTTATTTCTTGCCAATAAAAGACAACCAGCAAGTTTTTCGAAATAAACCAAAATAATACTTTTCATCGACACTATTCTCGATCTTTCGCTTACGATCACTCTCGGTTCACGAGAATAGAGTAATTCTTAAAAGAAATGGCATTCTTACTTGCGGCAACTGTAACTACAGAAATAAATGACGTGCAAGATCAAGAATAAATAATGATTCTGCAATATTATTAAGAACAGCACTTGACTGTAGATTCAAAGTTTATCCGTTCCTATTTTCTGCGACATTTTTTTAACGTTTATTCTAGAAGGAAATGTAATTTTTCATTTATAAAATGCTTCCCACCTAAATCCAAGTAAATAATAATACCGCTTGGCTCCGCAAATAGAATTTACATACAATTTCCTCGGTAAAAACTACCG
>NW_003530645.1:0-812 GCF_000181795.1 Trichinella spiralis
AGCATTCATGTACATTCAATAAATTACCTTTACTATTTAGTTTCTCACCTGCTTTTCCATCTGTTCACAATGCAAAGGCACAGAAGCTCAATTATTCTTTCACAACTGATCAATAAATTAAATATTTGCAATTCAACAAAAAATATCCACTTACCACTGCTGATTTGGATTCCTCTTCAAGTTCACCACTGTTGTCACCTTCGAATTCCAATTTGGCAATAAAAGAAAAAAAGAATAAAAGTCCACTGATACAATAATTACAAAATTGTAAACAAATACCACTTGAATAATTAGCATGAGTGTATGTTGAACCGATTTTTCAAGGTCCAAAATACTTTTGATCAATCCTGAAGCTCCATTCAAATTCACATTTGCAAAATCCAACCATCACTGAAATTTACCATCTCTTCCGGGACCATTAACAGTAGCATTAACAACAACATTTCGAATGATCTTTATAATTTCTTCTTTGCCACCGTCTCGTGCTGCAACATTTGATCATTCAACACAAAACACTAAATAGATAAGCTAAATTCAAAGAAACGGTAAATATTTGTTCAACCTGTAACCATCAAGAAATTATATGTTGCAAATTTCTTCGTTGAAATGGGCCAAATCACACACTTCACTTTCAACTTTGCCGCTACACCACTCAATCTACCGTATGCTACCGTAACTTAAATTCAGGTACAATTCCTCAAAGTACACTGATGAATAATTTCCAACATAAATACGTTAATAAGAACAATGACAACAAACATTTCATGTCTTGCTTTCTTGCCCATTTGTATTTATAATTTTCAATCAGATGA
>NW_003530646.1:0-837 GCF_000181795.1 Trichinella spiralis
CTGTGGTGGATTCGTGCATCGGTAAATGGAATTGTTTTAATATAGCATGATGTTATTGTTGTGTAATATCATAAGCAAGCCATTTCGTTTCGAATTTAAGGAATGAGAGGTTGCTGTGGAAAACTGTATACTAATCTGGATGCCACTCAAGTAATACAAACTTGCGAGCATGCAGATGGCCGATGAGTGGACCCGCATACATTATACCAGCAGCTGAATGAATTGAAACGGCTGGCTGCAGGGGATCAGAATCCAGTAACAGAGATATATGATGATCTGGCAAATAATGCCTCCACTAGCGCAGATACTGCCCCATATTTTCCATCGTGGGACCAGGCCCAAAACACAATGTACTACGGCCGTTCAGTACAGAGATACTCACAACTTCTGGCCAGGCGACAGGATCTGTGGATCACTGCTGAGCAAACATCAACAAAATCCGGTGTGCAATTTTTAATGTATCATTCGCCGACCAATGATATATTAATTTTTATCAAAAAGGCTGTTGTGCGGCTGCTGGCTCAGAGTAACTGCTAGTGCAGGGATAGGACTTTTAAGATTGCCCCATCCTGGTACCAAGAGTTGTTTAACCTTAAGATAATATGGATAATCGGGAAATAAGAAAAAAGTAAAAACTGTGAATGACATTTGGTTCCACATAGGCATTGGCTAATCATCTGGAAAGACTATCACAGCCGCATGAACAAAAGAGCACAAAAGCACCACTTGTAATTCTGTTAGTTTTCTACGACTGATCATTGATGAGCAGGGTAAAACCGAGTCGGTAGTGCAGCAAATGGACGATGACTATACGTCGTGAAACGGCTTTCGTGAGAA
>NW_003530647.1:0-519 GCF_000181795.1 Trichinella spiralis
TTCTGGCTACCGTGTGCCACTTTGTGTGGTTATTTCAAATGGCGGGTAGGCAATGGTTCCTTAATTTTAAATTTTCTGTTTATTGAAAGGACCCTGCACCTATTAGTTATCAATGTTCCGCCCGCTGAAGGGGCGGGTCTAATTTACTTAACTGCATTGCGGTTATTTGGGTCATTTTCATGGGTTCCAGTTCAACAAAATACGTGTGATTGTTCGACTAAAAAATATGGGAGAAATTACGAACATCAGTTACAAAAATGTATGACTCTACGTTTGCTTTATCCCTTCGACATTACATTCGACGTTATCCGTGACAGGTCTGCTGACAGGTATGAATTTTCATATATTTGCTATTTTTCATACAATGTTTTCTTTTTTTCTCTTGGCACACTGCACTAAACATGCGCGCTTTTAAAGCTTTTCGTAGTTGCTTAATTTTAGTCTTTTTAAATGGAAACTAGCGCGTTGTTCTTCAGTAATGATGTTCAATTAATATTCGAGACTTTATTACGGCCAAGC
>NW_003530648.1:0-681 GCF_000181795.1 Trichinella spiralis
CATCAATATGACCAAATAACGCAATGCATTAAGTAAATAGACCGCCCTTCAGCAGCGAACATTTATACTATAGTGCAGTCTCTCAGTAAATAGAAATTTATATAAGGAACATTGCTACGGCATTTGCATAGCACAAAGTGCACGTAGCAGAATGCCAACGGCAATGCTTACCATCACATTTGCATAAAGTTACTCTTCTGACCTAGAAAATTCATGTATGCATTGAAAACGTATAACAATCTAATGTGCCCAACACCAAAGATTATAATAATCGAAGCCACTATCTATCACAAATAATATTGTGGCGTAAATTAAAGAAGTATGAAATAGTGTCTTACGTAAATGAGCCTGCACTGGCACGATAATAATATGTCGTAATATTCAGAAAAATTCATTCATTAATTTTAAAGGAAGTGATTGTTTAGTGAACATTTCAATCAGACTTTCATCATCCACTTTTGAAAAGAAGAGAAATGAATGCCTACAACAGAAGAATGGCAAAACATAACATTTACTTAAACACAAGCATAATGAATTCATAAATTTAATATAATGCACATGCTGGGTTGAAGTACTAAAAATTGTGCATCACGGTAGTCACTTTAGACAGAGTGGAACCGGCAACAATGTTATTTTATATGCATGGACAAAATACAGAATATAATTATTAAAAATTTATAG
>NW_003530649.1:0-915 GCF_000181795.1 Trichinella spiralis
GAATGTCCTCAAGCCATCGAAAAATCAAACCGCAAAGGACCGGAAAACGAAAAAATCCAATTGGACGGGTTTATAAAATTTCCATTTTTTAAAATACCCCTTTGTGGCACCCACCATTTGGGATTCCGATTTATAAATTTTATTTACCAATTGGTATAAGGAACCAGGGGTTTGGTGGATTATTTTTTGGGGGGCAAGGAATGCCTTTTGTTGATTTGAAAGGAAGGAAAAATTAATTTCATACCCCAAATGGCGGCACAAATGTTGGACATTCCAAAAAATTGCGATGTTCCTTCCAGTTGGAGAGTGGAATTTGAAGCAGGTTCAAGCCGTTTTTATTACTTGGGGGCTGTCCATCGCTTTTCTTTCTGCTTTTGGAAGTGCTTCACTTTTTATTTATCCATCCGAATTTAAAAATACGGTTAAAAAAAATTTCAATCAACAAAATACTACGCTAATTTAGATAAATTAAGCTTCAGCTGGCAGTTATACGAGATTTATGCATAAGATGCTTTTCCATTTGTCACAAATTGTAGCTAAAGGTGGCTTTAATACAATGGCAACATCAACAACTGACAAATTGTCCACAGCTGCTGTTTTGATGTAAAACTGGGACTGGCAACTGCTAATGTGTTAACATCGTATTACATTTTCGATTTTGCCAGCCTATTCTCTGAAATTGTTCCTCGTATTTAATTTATTCCAACGTTTCTTTCTTTCGCTGCTGTTCACACGAGTTGCTGTTTTTCTTTCCATGTTTTATTTAAATTGAAAAATAAAAATATGGAATATTGTTTAAAGTAAACATCTGCGGTTATACATTTTGTGTAAATTGTATTAAATTTTTTTTCGATATTTAAAGTAAACCGACCACTGAGTTGAATAAACATTCAAGTTGCAATTGTTGTATTCGAT
>NW_003530650.1:0-796 GCF_000181795.1 Trichinella spiralis
TATTAGAGGAGCGGGGATAAGAGGAGCGGCCTTCGTCCCAACTGGGCGGGCCTATACGCCCTGGGAGCCCCGTTGTTAACAGCCGGGTGCCTCCGGTGGAGGGTAAGTCGCCAAGCCGGAGTGGACGGAACTTGGGCGAGGGGCAAAACGGGGGTTTGATTTTCCTTGGAAAGCCCCAGGAAAAGGGTTTCCCAGCCCAGGCTGATGGGTACCTTCCGGAGCCACAATTTTCGTCATGGAAGGTTGCAATTCAAGGAGGCAAGGACGCACTAATGCACAGCTTGCCATCAGCTGGTTAGACATTCTCCAACGCCTTTGGCACAGTGTCGCACCAATTGTTGTTTTCGTTGTTGGAGCGCTATGGGCTGGACCCGATTTTTACCAGTTTTATCCAGAATTTGTATAAAGACGCGACAATTGTAGTCAAAGGCGCCAATGGAACCCACGTTACCGCGCGCTGGTCAGTCGGAGTACGCCAAGGTGACCCTTGCAGTGGTATATTGTTTTGTTTGTTTGTTGAGCCACTCTTGCGGTCAGTCTTACCATCTTTACCGTGTGAGGCGGAAACGACTGCGGTTAACGTGTTAGGACAGCCGGTCACAGCGCTGGCTTACGCTGATGACATCGCGCTGTTCGCCCCATCCATCGGGGTTATGCAACAACAGCTGTGCAAAATCCAGGGCATGGCCAGCGCCATGGGCTTTCGGTTCAACCCGAAAAAGTGCGCGTCCCTGTACTTGAATCGTGCAGTAGTGAATGCCGCAACATTCACGATAAGCGGGGAGGAAATACCTGC
>NW_003530651.1:0-1484 GCF_000181795.1 Trichinella spiralis
TTATTATAATTATTGAGAAAATGCTCGTTTAAGGATAAAGCAAATAAAAGTAAAAACAAAAGAGAAAAACAGACTTACCGTTGTATTTGTGGATAAAGTTCAATAATGAAACGTGCGTGACCAAAACGTGAAGCCAAATAACGAAAATAATCGTCGTCAAATTGGCGTTTGGTTCTCAAATTCAAAATTTCCCACTTGACCAGCAGCAAGCCTTTGATGGTGATTTTTTTGTTAAAATCCGGCAACAGAAATTGCATCTTTTCCGTCCGGGTATTTTGGGTCTGTTGGGAAAGTTGAGCGATCAGTTTCGTTTCGTTCGCTTTCGACGGCATCGGGGAAGCGACCGTCCACTACAAAACTGCTTCGGAATCTTGAATCCACAAGACGGGCTTCTATGGGTCGGCATTCTACCACATCCATTGGGCAGTTTTGAAAGATCGCCGATTACCCAACGACTTCTGACCACTTCGGACAACTGTGGACCACCGCCTGGTGGCCAATTTCATCAAAAACACGCTCTCATTAGGCAACAGTTGATTTTTAAACACATCCAACAGATTGACCACTGAAACGCACTCTTGTGGACATTCGTTATTACAATTACAACATCCCAAAAATATGCAATAAATTTTACCTGCTGATCAAACAGGAAAGAAACACCATGCAATCAATCTTTCACATACTATTTCACATGTGAATTTATTGTAAATTTTTGCATCGCAAATATGCAAAAAACAATGCTTTGTAAAATTCAAATCAATAAATCACATCATTAATAAATTGACACGTATAATTCAAAATAATAATATTTTTGCATAATAAATTGCAGATGAATATATTCATGATTTCATTATTCACAAAAATTAATTTTAACATAAAAAAATTTGCAAAGTACACAATGTAAACTGACACCAAACAGAGATTATTCTTCGGGAAATTGTTGTAAAATGATATATTTTATAACAGAAAATTCAGATTCAAGTAAATTTCAAATATATGAAATAAAATGATGTATATTGTGTTATGCGATATTTTTCGATGTTTAAAGTATTGAATGCATTGTGAATCATGTCGATAAACGTATGGTGTGTCTACTAATTTTGTACTATATTTGCTATATATGATGTTGATCAACTGTTATTTGAACTGATTGTTGAACTGAATATATTTTAACTTTTTGATTTGAATTAACTTCAACGAGTAACATGAAAGATTACGCTTATGAATTGAATACATAATTACTAGCACTTTTAGCAACCGCATATATGTATATATTTGCTCGAATAAAATTTATCATCATTTACAAAAATTTCATATAATGATAGGCTAAAACAATATTGAATTTGTCTTTTGCCATGCAAATACATCATTCATCACGTACATTACCTAGAAAATTTAAAAGATAACAGTCTATTACGGTTAATCTCTGCATCATTTCATAGCTCGAAATTGATAAAACGCTCGAAACATATGTGCATCTCCCA
>NW_003530652.1:0-1336 GCF_000181795.1 Trichinella spiralis
TATGTCAATAGTCACAACAAGCCTTTAGATGTCGTATAATTGTCAAAATAGAACGGGACGAGCGTATTAAAATGATCCAGATCACAATTATCGTTGACAGTTAAGAAAGTATTGATTGAAATCATCAATAATTTTTAAAGCATTCACGAGAATCATTTATGTTCTTCAAATAAGTAAAATTAAGGTTTGAATAATCGACCAGTAACATAAAAATTGTGGAGTCGTAGCGAGTTCTTTTTTGCCATTATGGGTATATATTTCATGTCTTTATGAGATGGGTCAAGCTTATCAGGACCCTACATACAATAGGAGACATCAATACATATACATATACATATACATACTAATATAATACATATGTATATATATATATATATGTACAAATTCGCTTTGTTGTTGGATTAGCAACGGTGTACAAATAGATAATAGCAGCCAATGATAAGACAGAACAGCATATTTAATTGTCACATGTTTCCCAGGCCAATATCAGTTTGAAATATTTGTTATAAATAGTGTCAAATGTGCCGTGAGTTTTCAGTGACATCCAATTAGCAATTATTACGCTCTGACAAACAGTCTCACGCATCATAGTTGAAAGTGCATTACAGGGAAGAAATTTACCTCTGACTTCAGAGATTCAGAAAAAGAAATTGAAAGAAAAATCATAACAACTACAAATCCAAACTCTCTAAAGTTTCATGGAAAACTTCAATACAATCAAACAGAAAATTAGCATATCAGAAAAATACAGTTAATCAAAGGAAATCAAAACAATCATAAAAAATAATCAACTGCAAAAAAGATTTGTGGGAAAGTTTTCAAAGTGATGAATGATGATTGCATTTGATTGTTTCGCTGACGCTATACGTGCCCAACTAGCTTGGAGGCCAGCTTTGATAAGTTGCTCCAAAACTAATTCTTTCAAAACTAACTTCAAAGTGTTCAGCAACATCATCACATAATATACACTGGGGTTTGATTTTGACGTGAAACCCTCGCAACGCCGCTGCCTCTCTCTCTCTCTCTCTCTCTCTCTCTCTCTCTCTCTCTCTCTCTCTCTCAACTGCGCAACAGACCAATAATGATGCTATAAAGAATAAAGCAGCGCACGCAAATGCAACGTATCCGCCAGCTCATTTTGCACCATTCGATCTCCAACATTCTCCAAGTAGTTCGTTTTTAATATCCATTCAGCGAAGACGTTTGCCGCCACACCCTACTTCCAACCATTCATTTAGTGTACAACAAGCCTTCTTCAGTTTACACTACCAGAACAGGTGAGTAAATTTCCTTTCACAGTAATGTTTAAAATTATCAGCAGTTAATCATGTTGATC
>NW_003530653.1:0-1506 GCF_000181795.1 Trichinella spiralis
ATATCATTGTAGGGCAATTTTTAATAAATTTGGAAATTTTTTCAAGAAGTTGGGATTTGAATGATTGGTTGAAACTGTATGTGGTTTATTGACACAATTTTTTAATTTGTCGCAAAAAAAAAAAAGAAAAGGAGCTAGTTGAAAGAGAGAGGACAGGTTTAATGTGAATCCAATTGACCAGTGTAACAAATGAAACAATTATCATCTCAATAGTAATATAGTGGAAAAAAGTAAGATTAGAACAGGCAAAAAGGTCAGTATATATATATATACTGACACCGCATCGGTCGTTGCTGTTCTAATTCATTCATTCATTAAGCTTTACTGAGGTCACCTAGATTTTTTGTTTCAATTAATTAAATTTTCTATTTATCTAGAGTTAGCAGAAAGTTTGTCTTTAATTGGAATTTTAATTTCAGTTTTTATGGCAGTATTAGCCAGTTTTGAAGAGGACGATTATCGAGAAATTGTCGATTACGACGATTTGTATTTCGATGAAACATTTCGACGACGACGACTGCGACGACAGTAGAACATTACTTTTCTGGTTCTACTGGCAACCGGTGATCACCATGATTGCTGTTGTTACGATTAACCGTTTCTGTAATTATTGGCTTTTTGGCAACCAGCAGGAAGAAAACCGAGGGGGAAAGAAGCATTTGTTTGTTGATTACGAACCACCAGTGGACAAAATTAAGCGGACCCCAACGAGCTTGCTTCGGCAATAGTAACTGGTTTCAAATCAAGCAAAAGAAAGCGGAAATTTGTTTCACATCAAACGGTCACTCAAGCAAGACCACAATTTTGGCAATTTTGATCCAATATCCTCCCCCAACAAGCGACCACCACACTTTGAACAACAATGCATTGCTGCTGCTGGTAAGCTTTGTTTTGTTTTATTGAGGAAAACAAAAAGCCGCTTCTTTCTTTCCACTTATTTTTCTTTTTTTCTTCTTTTCATAACGTGTAGTGATAAAAAAATTTATGAAATAAATAAACCAACAACAGTAGGAGGGGGGAGGGTAGGTAGAGGAGGAGTGTATTAGATGTGCATTAGCCCTTATATTAGATCGTAGCTTCGATTAAGTTAGGTTCAGAGTCAAGTTTATTCAGTTGAATTCCAGCTTGGGATTCGAAAGAGATTGAATGACCAAGAAGAAATTCTCATTCAAATCTCATTAAATAATAGTCAAAAAGGCAATGTAGGACAAGCCTCAAGGATAAATGTGGGTGGGCGAGATTTCATAGTTCTCATTACAACGTAAAAAGACGTGACAATAAATGAAATAAAATTGGACTGTACGTAGACAATATATGCAAAAACACGCGAATCATGGAAGTCGTCGGCACAAAAGGCGATTCCGTGAGATGGGTTTGGGCAAACGAGCGATGTCGAAAAGTCGTCCACCAGAGGGAGACTGTAAAGTAAAATAGAAATAAACAGAATACACAAAATGTATCCGTGGGAACGGTTCAATAGTAAAAGAAGCGGAATCCACCACAGGG
>NW_003530654.1:0-999 GCF_000181795.1 Trichinella spiralis
GAATCACAGACAACCAATCTATGATTTCATATACATGATAATTTAATATTAATGCTGCAGTTAGAATGAAAGTAATGTGGCGCTATTGGTACTGTAACCAACAACCTAAATTTAACAGAAAAATTCAAGTGAAAAGCAAGGCACATTTATCATGATGCATAGTTACCATATTCAGTTAGTTTTCAGATACAGTGTTTCACATTCAATAAAACTGATTACAAAATTTCTGAAAAGTAAATAAGAGTATAAACAGAATATTTTTTGTCTTCAATCTTTCTAGATAATGCATTGTAGTAAATATACATCTACATCTACAAAGTTACATTGACCATACATAGTTACCTAGTTAGCATAGTTACCATATTTAATTAGTCTTCAGAATCTGGTTGTTTCACATTCACCACATAAAACAATGTCCATTCTGAAAGGAAATTATATCACACAATAAAAAACAAAAAATACCAATTTCTTCTTCAGCATGTGATGTACCTGAAAGTTAGCAATAACAACAATAGAAAAGAAACCCGTCAGTTTCCATTCACCATATAAGTAACATGCATAGCATGCCACCACCAAACTAACAAATCGAACTTACCAGTTATTCATGGATGGTGTTGAAGAGCGGAATTATAGTTGACCACGTGCTAAATTGATAGCATTGCAGTGAACTGAATAACCTAATGTAACCGAAGTTCTCTGATTAAATGTATAATACTAAGTAAATTATGCAAATGACTATTTACTTTGCCTCAGGAAGAACAACCCAATTTTCCATCAGTAATAGCGCAGTAAAATGAACATTATGAGCAACATTATGAAACGAGACGATGAAATTTATTACGTTTTTATTTACACACTTCCTATTACTACGTAATATTGCATTGTTATGCAAATTTCTTCCCTAAAATTACCTAAAACGAAAAGTTATTAACATAAAGCATCGCAAATTACTAAAAATAAACGGAAATGTTATCACTGCGTATTTATGCATGTTGTGTA
>NW_003530655.1:0-1148 GCF_000181795.1 Trichinella spiralis
TTATTTTAAACATCAATATTTATTGTTAATTGCTACTGTGTGTTTTGCCAGCATTGTGATAAATGTATTTTGACTATAAAATTTATATTGCTTTTTTGCCATAATAATAATAATAACAGTTGATTGAAAAATACGTATTGAATTTACTTTGAGCACTAAAAGCGGAAAATTTTAAGCTTTAATTAATTTTTAACAGTATGACTTTTTTTCCTTCCGAGCAGCACAATTTTAACATTATATGTGAAATTTGTAATTTAATAATTCATAAATGAAATTAATATAAAAGTAAATGCTATTGAAAGTAACGTTTATGTCATATTTTTGTATGCGCAGTTGCAAGATAAATTGAAGTGAAGTAAGACATTTGCAAAATGCTTTTGTTCTTTTATTCTTTCATGGAAACTTATTTTCAAAAGCTAAATATTCACCACTGACACTGGCATCATGTAGATAGAATTGAATAATTTACATAGATCGAAAGATGCATGCAAAATGGAATGCATTCATGGACGCTTAAGACAAAGACGAGATCTATTTACATTAAATTAGAACAAAAGTGATGCATTTAGCATTCGATTTACTCATTTGCATTATTCATAAAAGTAGACTTCTTTGTTGTTCAGTTCAACTTTAAGATGGTATTTTTGCAGAGATGAAACTGAATTTTCAATAATTTTCCTCCATCAATGGAACTGTTTCCTCGCAATTAACATTAATAATTATTCAACGATATTCATTATTGTTACAACTTTATCGCTTGCTTGAATTAATGCGAATCAATAAACATATAGATAGTACGGCTATCCACTTTCTACGTATAGATATATTTTAATTCATTTACAAATTATGCAAAATTAATTTCATGCACTCGAAACAGGCATTCACTTACGTTGCATGAATTTTATAGATTACCAGATGATAGATAGTTTTAGCAATTATTTTCGATATGTACTTTGGGTAAAAAATTCTCATAAATTGGAATTGCAACAAGTCATCTGTTATTTCAACTATAATTTAAGATTTAAATTATACTGTATTGTAAACTTTAAAATTGCCACTGCCAGCTTTTTAATCAATCAACCAATGTGTCCTACGTGGATTACAATGCTTACAGTACAGTTCAATATTCAACTGTTCTGAAAGCTTAA
>NW_003530656.1:0-789 GCF_000181795.1 Trichinella spiralis
AGCACAGTAATCAATGTCCTAATCTTGGTTCACTGAAACTATAATCGTGCTAAATAATCAGAAAGACAAATAGAATTTTCTGTGATGGTCGAATATTAAAAATATGCCACAAGCGTGAACTCACTTCAAATGGGTAGCGTTCGTTTTCACTACAGTAATGATGCCTCCTCATCACGTGATAGCACATTTAATTTTTCAAATACCAATCGCATCAATTTTCACTGTGATTGGTGCATTGCTCTGAGACGAGCTATTAGTTGAAGTTCCCCAAACACCTCCTACTGTTTTTGATTGGCTGTTCGCTGATAGGTTGCACGCAATTGATCGTTAATTGGCTAATAACTTCTGCTACTTTATTAGCTGATCAATATGATAAGTGATTGGGCGAATAACTTGTGCCATTTAATTAGCTATTCAACTCTGATCCATAATTGGATGATTGTTGTTCATCAACGTTTTATCAAATATGGGGGTGCATTTCCATTAAATTACTATATATGGACATGAATAATAGCATTTCCCATTTTTTAGAACGCAGCTATTTTTACATATAGTGTAATAGTGTTAGCTAACATTTTTGCATAAAAGGAATTATAACAATAACAAAGTACTAATGCTTATAACTAATATTTAATTTCTTTACATTTGCTCAGTCTTTGTGTGTATATTTTGAAGAACATGAGATATATGCATATGTGAATATGAGATATGTGTATAAGAATTTAAAAACATGCCTTGCAGTTTTCGAATATGGCTTAAAATAAGTGACCATATTAGTCTATAACATAA
>NW_003530657.1:0-1294 GCF_000181795.1 Trichinella spiralis
ACAACATTATTTTCATGATTTATTTAACAATTTAATTTTTCTTATTAAAATGATCTAAAATTTTCTTTAATTTAATGATGAATTATATGAACAATGACAAAATATTAAGCTTGCTCTTTCTTCTACGTTGCCTGATGGATTTCATTTCCTTAGATAACTAAATTAAAGAAAAAGCTTATGAGTGTTTTGCTGCGTATTTCCATTTATAATTTCAATGAATTGAGTATTTCAAAGTTTGTACCGGCGGAACGTTGGTGCCGACAATATTCAACTTTGATTTGAAATTGGAAATGAGTTTGACTTGAGGCACCTCCGACACTTTTATTATTTTTGAACGTAGCTTCTTATGCTTGCATCATTCCATTCTGATTATGCATGCATATAACGAATGTACAAACCGACTTTAAATGTTTTAAAATTCAAATGATAAACCAATCAAATCAAATGAATAAAATTGATTATCGAATTTGAAATAGTATTCTGTTTTGTATTTTCTATTTTACAAAAGGTAACACCTTCTTCTAATAAGCGTACGATAGATTTGTCCGATTTTGCGCCTCGAATGAATTCTTCCAAAGAAAGCAGACCGTCGGCATTTTTATCCATAGCTTTGAAAATTTTGTCGGTCTTTTTTTCTGGTGTTGCTTCATCGTCAGGAATTTTCAACACATTTCCGATCATCTTGTATATAGCCTGAATTGATGAATAAAATAAATAGTTTTTTTATCAATTTGCAAATTATGTTATTATAATTTTGGTTTCAATTTTTTCCGATTGACATTACTTCTTATTTCTACAGGGAATGGTTGAAAAATTAAATATTGCACCGACCGTTATTACATTGATGTACATGACACAAGTGTTGTTGTTCGATATAAGCTGAACCTCTCTGCTTTTTGACTAAACCACTTTGAGATTCTGATACGTCGAGTTTGAATTTTATTTTCTCCCTTTGAAAGTCCACTGAATCAATAGAAGAAGCACGCAAAGCAATAAAAACGATAAATAACATAAAAAATCAGAGAAATGTTATACAACACGAGGTGACCAATTTTCAATGATGAATAGATAAAATTCAATTCTCTTTCATTCATTTTTCAAAATGAAAGAAAAAAGCAAATAATGACGAATGTTGGCAAAGCAGCTTGACACGTTTGATAAGCGCTTTCCTCTTCCTGCTGAAGATTAATACCACTAGTATCAATCCACTTTGGTACAAGCATAGAACTTGCAGAGGCCGTGTCATGTTAGTGATTTCGATTAAAGGCATAGTTCATGGATTTGAACAATACTG
>NW_003530658.1:0-961 GCF_000181795.1 Trichinella spiralis
GTGTATGCACTGACGTGCACCCGCATGCTTGGCTTTCGTCTGCGTGCTTTGTGAAGATGTCAATCAAAAAACCCCATCTATTTTGCAATGCACTGTGTAATTCATCGGCAGGCTTGGTCGCTAAAACTTTGCTGATGATCTCAGAGAAGACCTTAATTTTTCCGTGGAGGTTGTCAATTATGTGAAAAGCAGTGCATTGAACACTCGATTATTTGCGGCACTCTGTGAAAGTTTGAATGCTGACCACATGGCACTTCTCTATCATACAGAAGTTTGTTGGTTATCAAAAGGAAACATGCTTGGCCGGATTTATGAACTGAGAGAAGCAGTGGCAGAGTTTTTGGAGCAACGAGGAAGACGCACAATGTGTCGAGCTTTCAAAAGTGAACATTTTCAGCTTAGCCTGGCATATCTTGCAGATATTTTTGAAGCACTGAATTCACTGAATTTGAAACTGCAAGGAGCAAACGCGAATGTTATGGCTCATTATGATATTGTTCAAGGCTTCATTGCAAAAATTTTCTTTATGGTTTAAAACAAGTTGAAAGAGGAAATTTAGCATGGTTTTCAAGACTCAACGAGCTTTTTCAGTGATAAATGTATCAGCAAAGTTTTGAAAAGAAAAATGAAAGGGCACCTTAGAAGCCTACAAGATGAGATTTTCACTATTTTCCTGACGTGAAACCTCAAAACCTGATCTATAAACTTGTGAGAAATCCATTTTTAGTTAATGTCGAAGACCTTTCACACGATCTTCAAGAAGAAGCCATTGAATTGCAATTCAACAACCTAGCTAAAGACAGCTTTGAAAGTATGCCATTAGAAAACTTCTGGGTGAAGTTACAAGCAGAATATCCTAAAATAAGTTCACAAAGCTTACGTATATTGGTTCCTTTCTCCTCAACGTACCTTGTGCCCGCTTCTCAGCTCTCATGACACTTAATACTCAACACCAAAACAG
>NW_003530659.1:0-741 GCF_000181795.1 Trichinella spiralis
CTTTTCTAATTTGAAAGTGACTTAAATACCGGTAAAATAATGTTTTCTACTTACATATTGTCTTTCTTCCTCTGTTACAATTATGTATATTTCCTTTCCAACACTTCCTACTCTGGAAAAATAATTAGGAATTAGAAATTTAAAAACAAATCGAATGAATTTTAATGTTATTATCATGCCCTGCTATTCGGCTTCAATTACTTTCAATAACATGGCTACTGCGTATTTGTTTACCTGATAATATTTATGCAAATGACATAACAGATAACTGCATAATTATTGTATCACTTACTTGCGTTCAACATGCAAATGAATTTAAGCATGTACGAAATGGTGAATGGTTGTCTTATGCAGGTTCCAGTAATGGCTATATTGATGTGGCACTTGTGTGTCTGAAGCGTCCATAAGAAACAAAAGTAATATAGGAATAGGAATAGGAATAGGAATAGGAATAGGAATATATCACTGTTAGTAATAATAGTGGAAAAACCAAATTTATTAGTCATATTGCGTAAATCCAGTATAGAAATATCTGCACATTGTCAAATATCATTTACTTGTTAATTATAGGAAGATATGCAGAGTGTGATTACTTTTGCGCACCTCTTGTGGCGACCAACCAAGTAACCGATCACAACGTGGCATTCTGCAATATTGTATGATAGTAAGTTCGGGTTGGGAAAACAACCCTATTCTTGATGAGTAAGAGGCGTAATAGGCGTAAGTTAAAAGTGATCTTTT
>NW_003530660.1:0-1314 GCF_000181795.1 Trichinella spiralis
CGATCGATAATTGAAATTTACTACAATTTCAAAATTGTCAATACCCCTTTTTATTCCATTTAAGATTTGGTTCGAAAATTTGTTCTCTCCTGTGATCGGTTAAAAATGAATCTCATTCCCGATTGTTGTTATTCCAACGAGGTTTAGATCACCATTGATAGACGGACAATTGGATTGCAGTTTGTTTATTTGTTTGTTTATTTATTCAGAAAAATGGTCCTCTGTACCGGTGGATGATTTGTTCGATTGTGAATTTTCTCGAAGATGGTCTTACTGTACCCAACACGATCTGGTCGGTAATATGTTCGGCGACAAAAATGGGTAGGTGCATCTGTCGGTTGTTGTTGTTGTTGTTTGAATAAAAATTATTTGCTTTGAACAAAAAATAAATCATTTTTCTCCCCCCCCCCCCCCTATTAACCAGGTCCAGCTACGAGACCAGTGTACGATTTGGTGAATTATTTGGACAAGAATGAATTGTTCAAAGATGCCAAAGTGGAAATGTTTTTGATGGGATTGTTCAGGTGAATTTGATTTATTTATTTCATCTAGTATTTGGATATTGTTCTGTGATGACGATGTTGATCGTCTGTGCTGCTTTTTCAGGTTGCACAGTCTCTACGGTTGGCTGTCGTATTTGGTGCTCAAGGGTCAATTGTTGCATCAATTCTACCTGAAATCCGCTTTTCTCCGCGGAGCCACTTCCGGCTACGGTATTTTATTCGACAAGGCACTGTCGGAAATACAGTCGCTTTATCGATTTTTTCGACGAGCGTTCCTTCGAGTGAACGGGCGAATTTGCACGCCGACGATCCGCTCGCCAGCACGATTGCCATGCTGGAACAGTGCGTTGTCCACTTCGGGCGGAACCAGCGTGTTGACCGCGATCAGCCGGACCGATCGGATGGCCGTTGGGTCGCTGGTCAGCAGACGAACATCAGCAGGTCGTTTGGACCGTCCGTGCCGGCTGCCGACTCGAGAATACCGAAAAGTTCCAGCTATCCGTCGAGAATTCCGACGCCGATCAACCGCCCAGGCGGCTTTCGCAGAGAAATGTTGAACACGGCGCAGAAGCGCGCCATTAATGACAAGAGTTGAAATGGAAAAAAAAACAAGAAAAAAGGAAAAAAAAGCACCCAATACCAGAATATATTTTCCGTATTATTTTAAGTTTAATTTTTGATTTTTCCTTCACTTTTATTTTTCACAATTCAAAGCAAAAAGAAAAAAACAACACACGCACGCACACACACACACACGATGAATGGGTGAGGATTTTATAGACTGACTGATTACGATGATTTTATTATTCTT
>NW_003530661.1:0-1315 GCF_000181795.1 Trichinella spiralis
CACCAGAAATACGTGGCGTATAGTGGAATTATCAGCATCGTTGCGCAATGTGTAATATGATACATAGGCTGAGTCAAGTGTTGTTTATCATCGATGCGGCACTGATTTTTTAAATTAGCACATATAACCCGAAAACCAATTTCCAACCAATTGGTATAAAACCATAAATTTGGAAAAAAATTTCAAATTTTTTTAAAACCCGTAATTTTTACCCATTAACGCCCCTTGGTTTGCTTTTAAAGCCACCCACCCCTTTTTTACCGCCTTTTTGCTGGATTTGCTTCCAAAATTAATTAATTAAATTAATTAAAATATTAATTAAAATTAAATTAATAATTAAATTAATTAATTTTTATATTTTAATAGTACGTGTCTATTCAAGTTATAAAAAAAATTCCCAGCTTCTAGAGATTCTCAGGTCGTGAGATACATAGGTTGAAATAAAGTACAAATTTAAATATTGAGCTCCCAATACATTTTCCCTCGTATATTCATCACTTATGATCGTTTTTCTTCGTTCTACATTTAATTCAACAATAGGAGCATGGCGCGAAGTAACCAACCCGTTAATGATGGCAGAATCGCAAAACTAATTATTTTATGCGCATAAAAAAATACGTTGCTTTAAAGCAACGTTGAGCGTTAAAGGGTTAACAGGCACTTTTGCTCGCTGTTTTATGAACTTCAGAAAATTCTCGATTTAATTATAAAATTTTAGAAAATGTATTAGAAATTCACAAAAACAGTAGGGAATATGGTGTGTAGGCTGATGTAATACTGTATTATGTGTCCATTGCAGTTCATGTTCTTGTTTCATATTGTAGATTACCATCTTTATCTCATGTTTATAAGTTTTTTTTCATGATGGATGGGATGTATGGTAGTTCTTCATTTCAGTTGGACAGCGGAGTGTATTTACCCGGTCGAGAAATTGTTTAAGAGTCAGACATATGTATTGAGGCAGGATCAGACAGGTAATCCAAGCTCGATTACAGAAGCAATACTTTCTCAAATGGCACGCACTTTGCTGGAAATCATCATCTGATGAAACCAACACAAACATATGCTACAGGGAAAGTTCTGTTGTCACACAAAATGCACTATTATACAGCAGGCAACAACCTCACACACATTTTCCCAAACAGCAAAACGTAAACAACACACAAGAATCGCCATAATGGGAATTTTTATAATCACGAACAACTACAGCATGAAAAACACGCTTGAAGCAACCAGAAATACTCAATGCAGAATAAAGATCGTTACAAGATGGTTAGCTTGCAAGATATTCTCACATCTTAAGAGACAAAGCAAC
>NW_003530662.1:0-7198 GCF_000181795.1 Trichinella spiralis
ATCACCTACGCGAATGAAACAACAATTCAAATTTGGCAATTTTAAATTATGTATTTCATAAAATAAAAAGAAAAAGAAGCAATTCCAACTTTTGGAAGCAAACTGACG
Organism: Trichinella spiralis; assembly: GCF_000181795.1. Lineage (NCBI taxonomy): Eukaryota > Metazoa > Nematoda > Enoplea > Trichinellida > Trichinellidae > Trichinella > Trichinella spiralis. The sequence continues at coordinate 109 of NW_003530662.1, forward strand.
AAATTTTCACTGCCAAAAAGTTCGATCAAGCGTTCAAAATCTTTGCCAATCACCGCGGCCAAATCGTATATATCAACCACGGTCACGTTACGGCTCGGCGAATCCGCCATCATGCAAGCGAATTCCGTGCTGACCATCTGAATTTCATTAGAATACAACAAACTGAAAAAAGCACCTCAAATTGAAGAAATCGTTAAACAAAAATCACTCCTCACTTTCGGCTGGTAAAAGACTGTCTACAGATGTCATAAAAATGATGTTCAGGAAGAAAAGAATTGCGCACAACGAAGTTCTGTTTGAATCATTGCAGTTGATAATTTATCAATTAATTACAAATGATCAAGCATGATGAAAATCAAATATTAAATAACCAAATTATGCGCTGAAATTGAGGCAAATTTTTCTCCAACTGGTAAAAATTAAAATTCACGTTAGCATTTATCAACAATTCGGCAAATATACGATAAATTAACCAATGGTAATATAAAAATAATTTAAAATTATAATTTATTTCAAGCAAATCATTGAAATATGCGCTGAGATGCGGATATAAATGATTAAAAAGCATAAATATCATTGCAGTTGACAAGCTCATACTTTCAAAATTTGTATTGAAAATGCAGTGATATCAAGTTAAGAAACTTGATGATAGATATAATTTTGAGGAAATGATCAGGCATTTACTTAAATTTGCAAAGATCAAACTATTCAGTGTATTCATTTATCTCTTACCTTCATTGGTTGATGAACTATAAGCAACCACTCCAATGAAACATTTAAAATATGAAAAAAATTGCAAAGTATGTATTAAAATAATTATCATGCACATTTAATATAATTAAATTTAAAAAAAATTAATTTACAAAAATAAGGTTATCGCCAATTAAAATATTTCTGATTACTGTAACAATTCAAAAAATATGTCCTTGAAAATATTTTACTGTAAATTTTATTAAGAGTTTTAGTTTATTGTTTTTTCTTAATTTGGGAGTATCATGTCATCTTCTGGTACTTCTGCTTCATTAGAAGAAAGACCTAACATTGTAATTCGGATTGTTCGACCGAAATTATTTAAAGAGAATGCCATTTTGACATTGGAGAATATTTACAATGTAAGTAACTTTTAACATGTCATTATTGAAGATAATTTATAATTTTTAAAGCGTCTTGCTACAGTTTCATTATACGTTATGCTTTTAGTAAACCGTATAAGTTATTTGTTATTATTGATGAGAGAATTCTGATGTATTTATTAATGAACATATGAAAATGCAAATTTTATTCATTTTTTTGTAACGCCGCCTGTTGAGACGATAATGCGAAATCTTAAAAAAAGTATTTTAGACGCTGTGCGAGCTTAATCATACCATAACATGGATTACCGAAGAAGAATGCATGCAGATAGAGAAACATGTAAAACATGTATTTATTTTTTATGATTTTTATGGTGAAGCTTTTGAGCATCTTCGCTATTTGAATTGCCGGTATGAAGGATGTTCTTATGATTGAAACTTTATTCGAAATTTGACTTTTTTTAGTATCTACGGACCTCCAGTTTTGCTGTTTTGCATAAACAACTGCGTTGTAAGTGTCTGGAGTAATTATTGCAGCATTATTTTTATCACATTTTTTAGCCACTTCCAAAGAATAGAATTCATTACTTTTGCCGTGTAATGGAAAACGTTACAGTTTCATGTACCAATGTGGAACGTTCTGTAAGAGTACGTTTTTGTATTAATTTTTTTAAATGTAGCGTTTCTTTTGGAATATTTATGAAAATTTTATTTATATCATTCGTGATCACTGTTCTGTAGGATAAACTTCATGATATGATTTTGTGGATGGGCGGCTCGGTTTCCAGATCGATGACCTCAAAATGTGATTTTCTCATTGCTGCAGAAGTGGGCTCACTTAAATATAGAGTAAATAACTGAAACAAAATGAAACTCAGCTTTAAGTACTATAATTTAAGGCTGCATGCGGAAAAGTACCAATTCTAACTCCAGAGTGGGTAAAAATGGCTTGGAAGAATCGTTATAAAGAAAAATTTGTAGCAGCTGATCCAACTTTCACAGAAAATTACAAATGCTTGGCATTTACTGGTCTCACAATTACTGTTTCTGGCTTTGTTGCATCTGAAAGAGCAAAATTACGGGAACTTATTGAGAAAAACGGTAACATTCGTGTGACGTTTTATTGTGAACGTATAAACGCCACATATTTTGAAAATTTTTAAACAATGATTTTATCTAGTTATTATGTACAAGTTGAAATTTCTTTTCGCTTAGGTGGCGTATTCTCTGGAATTATGAAACAAAATGAAACAAGTCACTTGGTTACTAATACAACTAAAAGTATGTTGGTAATTTGAAAAGCTGTTGTCCATTGCATGTCAGCAGTTTTTAGGTGAAAAATATAAAATTGCTAAATTATGGACAGATAACGTTATTAAAATTGTAACCGTGGATTGGATTCATAAAAGTTGTCTCGCTGGACATTGTTTACAGGAAGAAGATTTTGAAGTGCAAGATCCAACAAAATCGAGAAAAAAAAAGATGGTTTGCTCCACCCCAAACTCCAGTTTCTCCAAAAGTGAGACATTTGATTGTTTTACATTGCAGAGATAAATTGCTGTAATATAAGCTGTAATTTAGTTGTTTGCAATTGTCCGAAGGATAAGATGATTTGTTTTGTTTTATAAATAATTATTTGTTAATTGTTTTGTTTTTAGGACGCTTGGTATTCTTGGAACCGAACTGCAGTTCTATAAGAGGCGCATCCATAAATTCTGTTGTACCTTCTGATATGATGGATAAAGAATCAAGTAGTGCAGATCCCTCACAAGTAGAAGAAACGAAAATCTGCCGTGTCACTCCTGCAGCCAGTCAACGTAGTAGTAAATATTGATTTAAATATTGTTTATTCAATCAATTCCATTGTTTTTTTTTTCTTTAGTAATGAGTACAATTGACGGAAATTCATCAGATTTATTTGAAAGCAGCATCACTGAAACGAGTAGTTGCTTGGAAGGCTGCAAAGTGTGGCTTTATGGTTTCAGCTCGGATTTGACTAGTAAGCTTGAAAAATATGTCGATTTTTGCGGCGGTGTATTAGCGTCGATTGACAGTGAAATCACGCATGCCGTGATTGGCGATGTAATTGACGTGAATACGGTGGCCAATTTGCTCAAAGGTCGGGATTTGCGAGGCTGTTTTGTGGTTCGTGGTCCTTGGCTTTTGCATTGTTTCAAAAGTGGACGAAAGTTGGATGAGAGTGAATTCGTTCATCAAATTTATGCTGATTTATTGGAACAATTGGAAAGTGGCATGGTTGGGTCAAAAATTGAACAAAATCAAGAAGAAGAAGAAGAAGAAGTTGTTGAAAAGTGCATATTTTCTTTTTTTTATTTAATTCTTTATTCTCGTCTTGACAAACTTTTGGTATATTTCAGTGTTGAGGCCCCGGTTGCAGATCCGTTTGTGGAAAAAAATTTCGAAGAAAAAGCTGCAATAGAAAATATCATGTTAACATATTTGGTTGATGATGTTGGAGAAGCGCCATTTGTGGAAAATGAAGTTGGTAAAGGGGATTATTTTGTGTGATTTGTTTATTCTACTTTATATTTGTTTTTTTCTTTAAATTTAGATATCCCCAATGAAGAGACAGTAATTTCTGACACTTTAATTACACCTACTGCAACATCGTCATCTTCATGTGTCGAAATGGCCAGTGTCAATGATCAAGCAGATGGTAATCAACCGCTACTGGCGGGAAAGTCATTTTTCCTCGCTGGATTCGATGCAGATAAAGAAGAAGAGCTTTCAGAATGTATTAAATTATTTGGAGGTGAGCGAGCAGAGTAACTTTGTTCTATTTTCTTTACTAATTTATTATTTTAAATTAATACTTATTATTATATGTGTAATTTTTGCTTTAAAGGAACTTTGGTTTCAAAGTTTGCCGATTTTGCCGTATTACCATGGGTTAGTAGTGTTGCTTTCTTGCCCTGGGCGAATCGTGCAGATTCAGTTCCAACAGAGACAGTCTGGGTCTCCGACTATTGGATTGTGAGTTTGTATCTTATAATTTTATTAATGGATTGATCTTATTATTTTTAATTTAGAAAGCTTGCATTAGCGAAAAGAAATTATTATCCTTACGGGATGACATTCTGTTTCGGCCAATTTTTCTTCCCGACACAGCAAAACCACTTAGTGATTGTGTTATTTGTTTCAGCGGGTTCAGTTCCACAGAGCGTGATGTGCTTACTTTAGGTGGTACACGTGCCGGTGCTAAGTGAGTTATTGTTTTCCAATTTTATTATGTTATTGGTTTTCTTTGACAACTGCCTATCGAAAAATTTCTCAGTCAGTCTGTCGATGCTGTAATAATTTAGCAGATATCACAAACTATCTCTTAAATAGAGCTATGAAGAAGAAAGTTTATCATTATTATTTTATATATGATGGATTTTTTGTTGCAATGTATGAATGCTTTTTGTTCAGATTTCAAATATCAAATCATTTGGCAAATTTTTTTCAGAATTCAAAATTACATGTGTCGCCAAGCGAAACCAGATAAAAAATTTCTTGCCACGACTCATTTGATTGTCAAAATTGCTGAAGGAAACAAATACGAAGCCGCGAAGAAGTGGAATATTCCTTGCATGACATTGCAGTGGCTTTCTGATTGTATAAGAACCAGAGTGAAAATTGAAGAAAGCATTTATCAGCCAAATCAGCATTCTTTTGATCAACAGTCCACTTCTGAACCAAAAGCCAAAGGTTTCACGTGTGTATTTTTTTAAGAATATTTCTTATTTACTGATTTGTTTAAGATGTTACGGGCAGTGATTCAGATTTGAAACCCATTCAAACAGAAGATGAAGACAATCCACCGGTGAAAATATTATTTTACATTATTTTTTTTATTCACGTGAACATTTTTTAAATATCGTATTTATAATTTTGTTTAATGCTTAAATGCAAAATTTTCATTCATTTAACTTTTTTCAGAAAGTGGCTAGTTCGAAGAGGGATCTTTCGCAGTTAGAAACAGTTTGGGATGGATCTTACAGTTTTTTGAATAAAACAGCATATCGAGCAAAGTTCGATTTTGGAGATTCTTTTCAATCAGAAAAAACATTATCTTCATCTTTGGTATTTTATGTATTTACTTTGTTATCAATTGTAATGCGATGGTGAAAAATTATGTTGGTACAGGAAACAGACGTGCTTTTCGAGCAAAACTTGGGCAAAGCGGCTCGCTTCACCAGCGCAGTTGAAGGAGGCACGGATGAAGAGCGACCAGATTTTAGTGTCTCAATGGAATCAAGCATGGTATATTGTTAATTTGCATACATTTGTTGATTGTTCAGTAATGCTGTTTTCTCTTAGCTGAGTAATGTAGCAGAAGAAAGCACCGAAGGGCAACGGTCTTACAAGCCACTCAGTGGTGTGGTGATTGTTGTTAGTTCGGATTTGCTTCATCTGCAGATGGAATTGCATCAACTGGTCATTCAGCTTGGCGGTTTTTATTGCTGGCACTTTGATCCTTCCTGCACGCATTTTATTTGTCAAGTAAATTTTTATTCATGTATATTGCAATGAAATATTCATTGAATTTCTTTTTCTCAGGGGACAAACGTGGAAAAAACTCGTGAAGGGTACAAGGCAATAGAAGCAGGTTGCGCTTTGGTGCATCCAAGATGGCTTTATCAAGTAAGGAAACAATTTTTAAGCCTATGTAGCGTCTATTAACAGTAATTATTGCAGTGCAAGATTCGGGGATGCCGAGTTTCTGAGTCCGGTTATCCTCCTACTTATACATCTGACTTGCATTTACCAGTAATCAATATTTTATCTTTTGCACAGCTATGCAGTATCTAAATGAAGTTTTCACAGATTATGGCACCTACCCCAGGTCCTCTTCGGACGAAAAATAAACGCTGTTTTCAGAAATGGCCATTGCGTACAACTGATGGCAGTGATAATGAAGAACCGACATTTGTATTACAGAAGCGATGCAGAGCTTCAGTATTTTTTTAATTTGCATTTAACGATTGCTGCTAGATGCAGTAGTTTTCCATTTTGATTGTAGGATCCTGCTGAGGATGATTTAAGAGCGAGCTTGAAGCGACATTTACGTTCAGTGTTGGATCAAAAACCTGCAGTAGAGGAGTATTTTGGTAAATGGTATATTCTATCTCATATTTAATTTTGTAATTCATTGGTAAGCGTTTTGTTGTTCCATGATAAATAATTTTTAAACTGACTGAACAAAATTAAATTTATTCCAACGGAGGAAATGTAAATAATTGATTAAGGACACATTTTGAGTACTATCTCATTTCAAATGATAAATTTTGTTGTGTAAAACATTCCTATATTATCTGTTTTTTCAACTGCAAAATGCAAATTTTTTTAAATGTTGCTGTAAGTAAATTTTTATCATTTTTGTTACAGACCAGTCTTTCAATAATCCATCTGCACAAGGGAGTTCAGTTTTTGAAGCGCCTGTTTCCAAAGAGCCAGAATTAGAAGAAGAATCCGTTATTGCTCCTGTAGATTGGGATGATCCAAATCAACGGTATGCTTTTGCTAATTGCTTATTGCTGATAACTTTTTTTAAATTTTTGCTTGGAAACTTTTTTGAAAATTATTTTTTCAATCTGTTTTTATGAGTGCTTCAGCAAAAATTTCAATGCAAAAAATAACTATATAATTTAATTGAATTTTATACTTTATGCAGTATCAAATATTTTTACTTTTAGCATTGCTAGGGAAAGAATTGGCTCGTTGTTGAAGCCCCAGAATGAACCAACGCAGCAGTCTACGTTTGACTCATCACAAGTAGTTTTTATTTATACTTTTTGCTTTTCATCTGTTAAGTATCTTACTTTTTTTATAGCCAGTTAACCAGAACTTTTTGTTTCAATTTACGTCGTTGAATTCACAAGTAGAATATTAAACGTAACTTGTATGCATTGTATACATGGGAAATTTTTATTTCATTGTAGCAAAAGCAGATTGTACTTTCGGCATTTTGAGAATTAAAGGTGGCATATATTTGAACAGCGATTATTATCCAA
>NW_003530663.1:0-2151 GCF_000181795.1 Trichinella spiralis
TTCAATCGTCGCATCATACCGCGAGCTGCCACGTGCTGGCAGCGCTAGAAAAGTTGACATCTTCACATACTCACACAATAAACTGAAACTGCCGGAGGATGCGGTTAATGCTTTTGACGAAGTGAAAGAAGCACTGGCTAACGCGACGCTATTGAGCCACCCCCAAGAAGGCGCAGCTTTGTCACTGGTGGTCGATGCGTCCGACCACGCAGCCGGGGCGGCACTGCAACAACGACACAAAGGGCGTTGGTCCCCCCTCGCGTTCTTCTCACGTCGTTTCCAACCGCGCGAAATGAGATACAGCGCATTCGGACGGGAATTGCTCGCCATATACCTAGCCATTCGTCATTTCCGACACTGGCTAGAAGGGCGGCAGTTCACGGTCTTGACTGACCACAAACCGATTGTGCAAGCAGTGCAACGTGGCACTGGCAGTCACAATCCGCGCGAAGTACGCCAGCTAGACTACATAACATCCTTTACTAGCGACGTGCGACACATTAAGGGAACACAGAATACCGTTGCCGACTTGTTGTCCAGAGCATCGGTAGGCTCGCTTTCTGTCGTTTTAGATTCGGTCAACCTGAGACAGCTCGCCGACGCTCAACAAGCCGATCCCGAGTTGCCGGCTGTCAGACGTTACAGTTCGTTGCGATTGCGCCGCGTCAAGCTGGAAGGTACCGACATAGTCCTGTGGTGCGACACCGCACAAAGCAAGACTCGTCCCTACGTGCCGCAAAGTCTTCACCACGCTGCACGGTCTGTCCCATCCCAGTATCCGCGGTTCACGACGACTGGTGAAACAGAGTTACGTATGGCCAGGAATGAACAAAGACGTCGCGCGTTGGACACGAAGCTGTCTGACCTGTCAACGCACGAAAGTGCACCGGCATACGAAAACTCCGCTCGAAATTTTCACCGTGCCGGATAGACGTTTCGATCACGTCCATGTGGACATCGTCGGACCACTACCACCGTCGCGCGGATTTTCCTACCTGCTTACGGTAATAGATCGCTTTACCCGTTGGCCAGAGGTAGTGCCCTTAACCAACACGTCCGCCGATACCGTATGTCGGGCTTTCTTGTCAACGTGGGTAGCGAGATTTGGAATCCCGAGCATCGTCACCACCGACCAAAGCCGGCAGTTCCAGAGCGCTCTGTGGCGAGAACTCACCACTGCGCTCGGTATCAAGTTGGCACCGGCGTCAGCATATCACCCACAGACCAACGGAATGGTGGAAAGGTTCAATCGACACTTGAAGACCGCCCTAGCAGCGCACGCGAATCACTCGCATCGGTGGATCGACGCTCTTCTCCTAGTGCTGCTTGGCATCCGCAGCAGCGTGAAAGAAGATCTCAGGCATGCACCGGCCGAACTGGTTTATGGATCGCCACTACGCCTGCCCGGTGTATTCTTCACCAAAACACTCCCCTCGAGCGCCGCAGCTCTCAGCGACCACCTACGGATTCTTTTCGACTCCATTCGACCGACACCGTCAAGAGTTGCATGGTCGCGGAAATGGTTCGTGCCGAAAGAGTTGAAGGACTGCACGCACGTCTTCGTGCGGAACGACGCTCCACGACCAACCCTATCACCGACGTACGACGGACCGTACTTGGTGCTGAGCCGCGCCGGCAAAACTATCACTATCTGCTGCCAGGACAAGACGAAGACCATCAGTTTTGACAGAGTGAAGCCGGCATTTTTGGATTCGGGAGACGCTCCTCACGTACGGAGCATGCAGCTCAGTCCACCGCGAAATAATTCGCAGAAGCGTCGTCGCGTCACGTTTGCGCAACCGATTGAAGTCATATCATGACTTCATCTGGGGGAGGGCTGTGTAGCGGAACCGTCATACTGTACTTAATGCGAGATTGATACCTACTCATTATTAACCCACAAAAACAGTATGGTTGTTGATATAAATAGTTAGTTAGTTAGCTAGCTTGTGTGTGTTTCGTGTTCGATCGAGTAAACGTTGTACGCAACAATACTATTATATAAATCTTAATATTTATTATTTATTATTACAGCTAAGTATTTTATAAGTAAAATGCTAAATTAAAATTCTCTTTTGTTTTCATAAAATTAAATGCATATTCAACAATAATTACCTGCAAATCTGTTTACTGTACTATTATTGCAACTGA
>NW_003530664.1:0-5185 GCF_000181795.1 Trichinella spiralis
GACAACGGGAAGGGAATGCAAGGCGTAGAATTCAGCATTTACCACACAAATTAGCAGCTTTAATTATCGATTTCATGAAAAATGCGCAATCAGAAATTTTGAAGATAGGACGCACCATATCTTCTATATTTATGCAATTCATTCAGAACATTTCAATGGAAAATCTTTTTCTCTTTGTATACTAGAAATTTCATCCGCCATAGCCTTAGCTATTTGGGGAAGATTCAAAATGTCTTCTCAAAATTAAATGCTAATGCTAAGATTGTATAACTGCTTTTCTCTTTCCCATTTTGCAATAATTTCCATTCTGTTCAAACAGATAAAGCAAAAACTGATAACAACGTTAATTGAACAATCAATATTTTTGAAATAAATAATATAAATGATGCGAGCAGATTACTTACTCATTACTGACCATAATTTTGTATTGATATTATTACTCAACTCGTTTTGCTACAATTATGTTATTGATATGCAAATTTCAAATAGCCGTTAAATTTAATAATTGTTAAAACGCAACATAATGCAAATTTGTGTGCTCATATTATTTGTTTGCTTTCGAACGTGCTTTCAAACAATAGTACGCAACGCGCATGCTATAACTGATGAATGCCCATTCTCCGTGGAAACTGTACGACCACATGTAAAACAAATGTGTGATTTTGTACATTTTATTGTCGACAATACCAAGAATAGTATCCCACATCGAACAGAAGACACCCATTCATGTAAGTTGCACATTTTTCAGTTAATTGGTAATTGTTTAAAATGATGGGGAATATTAATTCACGGTTTACTAGAACAGAATAAGTAAATTTCTCAAATTTAGAGAGCATAGTAATTTCAACTTAATATGCTACATTTCTGAGGTGAAATTAAAAACAGTTTCAAGGAAGAAAGGTAATTCATAATTGAAATATAATAATACACTTGTGAAGTTATGTAGAAACAGGTTGTTGGTGTGTTGTTTTCACAGTTATCAAATAAATGAACGTCAGTCGTTGAGGTCGTTAACAGTTTCAGAAAATTAGTTGGAAACAGATTAAAATGCTAATTTATTCATTTTCAATTAATTTCTGCACAACATATGAATATTTTACGACCGTACCTGCAATAATATTTATTAATACTTGATTTTCTTATCGTATACAATGCCAAATTTTGTGCGATAGAGAAATGCATAATTTTATAAAATAGCGGGCTGATTATTATCTTTATATCTCGATTTGGTTCTCAGCGATACTAAACACGTGGCTACATAAATTTGTTTTCATTTTTGTTCACAACGATTTTTAGCAGTTGCTTTACAAACGCACTTTAAATGAACTTGGTCGATGAAAATCACATTCAGATGTAAATGTAACTGAATAATTTAACAGATCTTTTCCCATTATAATAGTATAAAGTTTATTTGGATGTTTCGTGATTTTCTGCGCATTTTTCAAATGAATGTAACGAATTATTAAAACTGTATAACAATAGCGGCAACGGTAGTGAGAAACGATGACGTAACCAAATGTGTAATAATGTCTGATCTTTGATTTGTTGTGAAATTTCGCAAACTCCACTTTAGCATCTTTAATATTTATGATGTTAAAAATGAAAGATTGCTTCAGATATGCAATCAGTAGTTATCATTTTAAATGAGTCTTATTATAAATAATTATTTAGTAATAAAATTGCGTAAATCAAAATTTCTTAACAGTGCGGGTGCTGTAAAGCCAAAACAAGAATCAGGAACGATTGTTCTAGAAATGCGCAATTTTTTTCAGTTGAGAAAATTACAAATTTATGTATAAATATTATCATATTGTAACAACCGATATTATTATCAGAATTTCATTACTTATTTCATGTTTAACCATGTCCTTTAAAATCCAATTTTTGTCCTGATATAAATTGCACGTTACACAATTTCTGTCGCAATTATCATCATAAAATTTCATGTAAACTGTTTTATTTTCTATAAATCACAATACGTATTTTGTTTTTGAAACTATTTTTAGTAGATGCCATTTTTTATTATCTATATAATTTTGATTTGAAGAAAATCATTGGTAAAATATAAATTATTGTATCACTTCCTACTTTCAAGCATCTAAATTCTTTCAACGCAACAAAAGCATTTCCGGTTATTTTTAGTAATTTTCAATGCCTCTGGTTAATAAATTTTCGTTTCAGCTAATTTCAGTAAAATAAATTTGCATAATAATGCTATGTTACGTAATAATGCAATATTACGTAGTAATGCAATACTGCGTAATTATATGAGCTGTGTAAATAAAAACGTAATAAATTTCATCATCTCGTTTAATAACGATGTTCATAACATTCATTCCACTGCGTTATTACTGACGGAAAATTAGGTTGTTCTTCCGGAGGCAAAGTAAATAGTCATTTGCATAATTTACTTAATATTATACATTTAAACAGAGCACTTTGTTACATTAGGTTATTCAGTTGACTGCAGTGCTATCAGTCATGTGCGTGGTCAACTATAATTCCGCTCCTCAACACCAACAATGAAATATCGGTAAGTTGGATTTGATAATGTTGTGGTGGTATGCTATGCATGTCATTTGCATCACTTTACTAATATGGTGAATGGAAACTGACGGGTTTCTTTTCTATTGTTGTTATTGCTGACTTTCAGGTACATCAGATGCTGGAGAAGAAGAAGTACGTATTTCAGTTTTTTATTTTGAGATTGCTGCATTAATATAATTTACTTTCAGAATTATATCAATGAATATGAAATAAACTGATTCTGAAAAGTAAGTAATTGAATATGGTTCCAATGCATCGAAATAATTTTGCACTCTTTTTTATTTGTAATATGTTCATTTTTGTTTAATTGAGATTGTAGGCTAGCTACGCCATTAGCACCACATTACTTTGTAAAGACTGAAGGTAAAATTATTTCAATTTATATAACACTGCATTAATAACTTTTTAGGAAATTTCAACTTTCCTTATTCATTATCTCACTGCTCACTTTTTTTATTCATTGTTACATAACAAATAATGCAGCGATATTACCGGTATGTTTATACTTTTTGTACATTTTACTTAAACTATCAATAGTAGTTAATAATAAACCTATATGAAAAAGCCCTATTATGAAAAGTATAACTTTTCAGAAGAAAAGACGAATAACAGTGCATCATAATTTTTGAATTCCATTCATTTTGTAATCTAATATTTTATCTTTGTTTTATTATTTTTTTAGTTTAACCATCTCTCTGGATGTTTCCATTGCGGTCTGTCATGTTCCTTCATCAGCTCCCCTTTCAGGATTACCTCATCGTCAGAGTAAGATTTCATGCGGTTTGGAATTGCAATAGCTTACGTTCAAGCAGTAGAACAGTTTCAGTTAGCTTGAATTTCATTCGTTTTTGATCTGATGTATTTCTTTGATTTACTTAATCCTTTTTTAGTTTAATCATCTCATTGTCGATTCTTCTACCGTAAAAGACAAGTGTTCCAATTCTTCCTTTTATTTTTTAATTGTAAGAGTAAGAATGAATTTGATTTCTTTGACGTAATCTATTTATACGATCAAAAAGGTTTGGATACACAGTACAATGTGTTACAGTGGTTGGTTGAGCCGGCAGATTTGAGTATTTCACGTGTATTGAACATCTCCAATAACAGATTGCATCATCTCAGCTGAACTGTTTTGGACATTCTTTCTCTGGACACCGTGGTATGTCAGGCTCATCAATTTGCTTGAATTTGTTGCTAATTGCAGTTCGGTATTTTGTATTTTGTAATCTAATACTTTATTCTTTTAGTTTACCCATCTTTTTGAATGTTTCCATCGCGGTCAGTCACGTCCCTAAAGCAGCTCCCCTTTGAGGATTGCCTCATCATCAGAGTAACAATGAATTTGCTGTTTGTAATTGCAATTGGTTACGTCAACAGAACAGTTTCAATGTACTTGTACTTCCACGATGGTAGTTCGACTTTCCGTAACCGCTTTCAAAAGGTATTTCAAAATTCAGTAAGTAATCGGTTTGTTTAATTAGACAACAAGCAGCATACATTATTAGATATATTTAGATTTATAATTTTATATTAAATTTATATAACATAATAGTAACAGATAATGCCATTTCAGTCGAACTGTTTATGAGTTCTTTCCATTGTGATAAGTTTGCCTCAGTGCTTTCTAATTCTGTCATCACAAAAATAAGTCAGTGCACATTTTGACAATTATAGTAATGGATGATATCAGCACCTTCAAACTGATATGGGATTCCTACTGATGGCGCTCAGCGTTAGTGGAAGGTGGCGTAGTAGCGTTTCTGAACCCTCCCGCTGTGGTTCGCTTATCATAAGAGTAAGAAGGTGAATAAGAAGAAGACGATTGTAATGGTAGCAGTTATCGAATTGCAATACAGTCGATCAGCGCTGTTGTCCGTGTAAATTATACCAACCCGTTAGTGCGAGCTACCATCAGGACGTTCCCAAAGTGGTATGTCAAAATTCAGTAAGTGCAGATTCTGTTCATTATGGTTGTGGATTGCATCATTCCCCGACTACAATGCCGATGTCACTCTGTGTTTGTTTAGGCATAAATACGTCTCCCAACAGTCCTACATGGCTTATCACAGAGTAAGAAAGAATTGTCAATTCCTTTTTATAATATGGATGTTTTATCAATTTTACCATCCTCTACTTTTACAATCTAAATTACAATTGTTAGATGAAGTGGCATTCTTTGGTAACTGCGTTATTGAATATGCGTTACTTGAAAGCGTTACTGCTTGTTTGAATGACGTGATACTCTACTGTAAGTACATTACTTTTATATACGTTTATCAGTTTATCAGGTATTTATTCCTTTTCAGATATCCATTTGCAATCGTTATGGTACCAGAGTTTTGAAGGTTTTCCAGGTACGTTTAGGAAAGTATTTTAGGATTTTTTAGATTTTAGATCGCAACATGGCTATGCAAACAGCCACGTTGCGTTCAACTGAAAGTAACGGTAAGTCTACGAAAGGGAAGGTAAGTATGAAGGTAAGTATAAAGGGAATAGGTAAGTATAAATGAAAAGGTAAGTCAGGTAAGTGATGTAGAGGGATATCACATTTACATGAAGTACATCACTTCAAGGAACCACGTAAATGAATCACTACAGAGTATCACTGAAAATTTAGAATTCAAAATACAGCCTTAGG
>NW_003530665.1:0-3511 GCF_000181795.1 Trichinella spiralis
GCAGAAACCTGAAGTAAAGCAAAATAGATGCGTTTTGAGACCACGGCACTCAAAGCAACATTTTAGAGTGTATGGTAGAAATTCCTTTATTTTTATTTATATATATATATATACATATATATATATACAATTCATGCTCTTAGGTTGACTTGTAATCTTTCCATTTTGCACATTGACTGTTAAAATGAAAATAAAAATCCAGAATTTTTAATAAATAATTTATTCTTCATTTGATCAGCGTAACTGAATACTTGCCCATTACTAATGCTTGATAATTGCACAACAATTATTTGTTAATAACGTACGTTTGCATTGATTATTATTGAAAATGATTATCGTTTCGTTTACAAATTATTCAAATTTTCAATGTAAATACATTTTCATTTGTTTTTCCATCAACTAGGCATTTTATTAATGACATTTATTAGAATTAGAAATTATTCACAACAAAAATTTGATTGATGAAATCAACATACACACACACACACACACATATATATATATATAAACAATTATACGTGTAATCAATAAATATTGAAATTATTATAAATTAAAAAAAAGTTTTTGCAAATCATATATCACTATATTGAGTTCATTTATGAAAAGGATTCTTTGATGTTTGAGTACTTTTTCCAGTTCTTCTTTATTGTTATTATAATTTATAAAATATATAATTTATCAGATCAAGCAGATTATGATATTAAGTAAAAGTGACAACATTACTATTAATCTATTTCAGGAATCATGTTTTCCTCCATTGCTTTTAATTTCTCCTCCATATTCTTTTTTGCTTTCATATTTACCTTTACTCATCTTCTTCGTGTAATGTGGCATCACATTAGTTTTGAACTCATTGAATTGGTTTTTATATGTCTGATATGCTGTATTCAGACTCACAAAGTGTTTCTGCCTATTGAAAGAGGCTCGAAGTAATGCAATTCTTCTTAGTAAATAATTCTGTAGATAAATAATCTCTCGTATAATTCTTAAATGTTCTTTTGTTTTATTCTCTTCTTGGCGTTCTTCGAAATCCGTATGAGTTTTTTTCATTGTTCTTGCTTTCTTATCACTTCCACAGTTCTTTTCATTAAAGAATGATTTTTCATCATTCAAGGAGTTTACATCCTTAAATAAATTATTACATTTTGACCACAAATCACTTTCTGCCGACGATGACTCCAGCCAGTCATTCATTGGATTGAAAGAATATAAGGTGGCATCCAGGTGTTCCACATTTTGTAACATTTTACAGAACTTGACAAATGATTTAGCATCACCTCGGCTTCTGAACATTATTTTGGCCGTCAGTTTTTGTTTCTCAACATATTTGACGGTCACCTTTCTCTTATTCTGCTTAACTGAGATAAGCTGACTCCAATTTATGTAAGCTTCGCAGTTGTTATCAATATAAAAGTGGATACCTTTCCTATTCATACCAATGAGAGCGTAATTATTTGATGTAAAAAGTAACTGATTACTGAAAGTGCTCGCATTTTTCGCATGGATCAAAAAACACTTCATGGCCTGGATGTTGTTATTGAATGAATGTTCACGAAGCTTCTCATTTATATCACTCATCCATTTTTTTCTGCTTACTCTGAATCTTTTTCTAAGCCAATGTATACTTGGAATGTTCCGCCATTCTGACCCTCTGGGCGCTAGGAAATTTTGATGGATAGCAATAGCAATCAACTGAATTAAATTTTCATACGATAAAATTATTTTCCCACAAATTAGATTTTCAATAGCCTCAACATATTGGATGGCCACGAAGGCGTCGTTCAACATCAACGGTTCGTCCAACTCTGCTGAATGATACAATGTTATCATTTTCAAAGTAGGGTCGTTTCGAGTGACTTGCTTTCTCACTGCAACATTCATTTTCAGTGGTCGACGTTGTTTATCAACCAAGACGAAAATGTCATACTTCGGAAGGTGGAGTTTAGCTAAGGCTGCTGCTAACAACTCCTTGCCGGTGGTGCTTGACTTGATGGGCATTTCCATTTTCATGAAACCCGAGTAAATTGTCACTTTACAAATTTTCCCTTGGCGCATAATGTTCGACTGCTACTGTTCTGATCGCAAAACTAACTAAAACAGTTCAAGTGTTCGCCGCAGTATATGCAACACTTTAAACAATTTTAAACAAAATTTAAAATAAACTTTAAATTATTTTACTTTTGCTTTTAATACATAATTCATACTTTTAGGGTTTCATTTTATCATTTTTATATTAAATCAATAAAATTTTAAACATTTCAAATATAATCGTTATTTTTCAGACCAGCAGCAAGTGGTTCGCAAAATAACAGCTCATCAACATCGATATATTATAAATTTAACTGATAGTCAGTATAAGTGATTTATATTTTGCAGGAAAATTTCGGCAACATGAAAGTAGTTATTTTGAATCATTTAAAAATATTTGTGTGTAGCGGACATGGACCGAGCTAAAGAAATTATTCCTGCAGAAAATGAAGAGGAGGAAACCTAAAGCTACCGTATGAAGAATTGGACATGAAGATCGGAGGCGGAGTACGGTAATTCTTGTTTACATGCGTACGTGGCAGTTGGCAAGTTGACAGGAAAGCGTTTTTTCGATATATCTTCGTCGTCGGTCCTTGCTTTTGATTGTTCAATAAAGTATATACTCATTGTTTGTTGTTTGATTGTCGCAATGCCATCAGGAAAGCGAGAGACAGAAAGGAAGGGAAATACGCTCTTAAATAGCGGCCCGTCGCCAAATAGCGACGGACTCACCAATAATCTGGTGGAAGAAGCGGACGAGCCTGCTCGAGGGAGCGACCCGTTGCATGTGTATTAAAAAGTTTTCCTTAAAAATATTGGGTATAGTGAGAAAGAGCTTTGCACATTTCATGTATCCAAATTATTGTCATATCTATACCTATACTGTCCCGAACGGTGATCTAATCGACCGATCGAATCGCCACTAGAACGACAATACAGTCCACCGAACCTGCACATCAGTAGCAATGGAGGCGTTCTGTACGCTACAGTAACAATGGGTTTGTTTACAATAAAAATGCCCATATAATTGAATGTGATGTTCGAATGTTTTGTTTTGATAATGAAATTGAAAATAAATTGCGTGTTAGTGGTAATTTCAAGTAAAAAATATTTTAACTTATTCATGGATACCTATTTTTATATCATTAATACCTGAAACTTTTAATAGATACTGTAGATTAGTCTTAACTAGAACTCTTGGAAGAAGAGCATTCACTGCTATGTAATGGGTGTTGTTTAGTAAATTAGCTTCTGACAATATTAAGCTTTGGAAATATAATTTCAGAACGTATCATTGGCTGAATTATGAAAAAGGAGCTGATTCAACAATTGTAACGAGTCGCGCGGTCCACGTCCGCAACACAATGGTAACAGTCCCGGCAAGCTGATGATGCATGTCATATTCTAAAGTCAGCGGATGAAGATCATGTAAGATCGAGCTGATCGTGCACCACGATCCCGTAGAACTCGGCTACCGTAGTGA
>NW_003530666.1:0-4404 GCF_000181795.1 Trichinella spiralis
GAAAAGAGACTACGCCGGCGAAATGCTGATGAAAACAGGAAGAAGCAGAGTAGCGCGTAGGCGTAGTATAAAACCGAACCTGAATAGCGACCAAGCGCAGATTGTGCTTGGCGTGCGCGTTCAGTGCGTTCAGTCGCTGTTGAACGTGTGCACGCGTTGGTTGTTTTGAGACATTGTTTCGTATGTTTGTTGGATCGTCGTTCAGCAGATAAAGTTTGCTACAGCCAAGACTGTATTTTGTGATAGCTTGATTAGATTGAATCGGCTGATATTGTGTTTTCGATACATTGGAAAATGATCATTCATGTTTGATTGATCAGATTTGATTCAACACTTTTTGAAATGTGATAATCGATGAAATATTGACAACCGTTGAAGAATTCACTTAAGTCTTCATTCAAAGATTGGATAGAAAAGTGAAACTGATTTTCTTATGGCACCGACTACCGCTGTTTGGTTGAATGTCAACGTTGGTGAGGTTATTGGAAAAAAAATACGGAATGGACAAACAACAACAACAACCATCCAATCGAGTGGACATCATTCGCTGTGCATCCAACGAAACCACATGATGAAATTTAGCTGTATGGATGATTATAAAGATACAGTATGCTTGTGGATAAAAATAGATGTGTGAATCACTTTCTATTGAAGAGTGAATTGAAATATTTTACAATGCTCGAATCAGATGAGCTGATCTGTCTGTCATCTCATCTGCTTGATTCAAATACACTGCGTGGCTTATACAAAGTGGACAAAGTTGCTTTTTTGTCGCATCTCGTTGGTGACATGCATATTTCAATGGTTTCAAGGATTGTCATGTCGATGGCCAGAATTCTCATCTACGTGAGTGCACATCAATTTTTCCAGATTTGTTATGCGCCTGGCAGTGGTTGATTCACACCCATTTATTCAAGAACTTAATTTATGCTGAAAAAATCTTTCAACATTATTAATTTCAATTTTGGTCTGTGATCTTCGACGAATTGTCTGACGACAGTGATGGCCTTAAAAATTTCTTCGTCAGCACTTTCCGTAGCTTCGATAAATCGCTCCAGATGGTCAACGCATTCATTTCATTCCGGGCACATTTTCAACGGGATACTTTCAGCTGTTGTTGTATCCGTGTCAGAGTCGTCACTGTCCTCTTGTTTTATGCAATGGATGTCACTTACCACGTTATTTATTTTTGGTACATCAGACGTAACAACAGCGGCGTCTGTATTTACATAGTTGATATCAAGTTCAGAAATTTCATCAAATTGAGAAAAGCTTTCCCTGCGCTTTATACTGTTGCTATTAATTCAGGCCATACTGAATTGAACCAGTCGTCAACGTTTTTAGTCTTTGAAGACCTTGCTTCGCTACATAGTCGTCCACTGCAAATGCTATGCCTTGCTTTTAACCGGCCAAACCATCCAGTGGTGCACATAAAATCAGTATACTGTTGTACTGATGTACGATAAAGCCGAAGTTATTTAATGCAAACTTGAAAAGATGGAAAATAAAAATACATTCGAAATAGAAAGAGGCAGAAAGTGTCGATGAGCAGTGATTCAGCGGTTCTACAGAAGATCAAGATTCAGACGCAGAGACTACAATGAAAAGAAAGACATTGCTGAAATGGATAACGAGGAAAAGAAGGTGGAAAAAACTAGCAAATGAAAAGTCAGATTACCAGGCCATGTTCACAGAAAAGCAAATTATTTGGACGATTATTTCTTTGAAGAGAAGGAGATATCGCATCCTATAAAACATTTTCTATTCATAATTATTGCAATTGGGAAAATATTGTACCTGTTGTTCAGTGTTCATTTGACTATTTTTGTGTTCTGTGGTCTGAAATAAAATATTTGTGTACTTTAAATGTGTGTTGTTCTTGTTGTTGTAATAAATCGTGACAGCATCATTTTCCTTCTCATAATTCTGCCGATCATTTATATGAGTTCAGTCGATTTGTATACTCTTATTTCTTCATTGAAAGTTAGTTCCACATATTTTTCAAAATCATCTTCTTTTATATTTTATGGGAAGCTATGTATTAAAAATAATAATTTTCCTACTGAGAGAATATAACATCAGTGAGAAAATGGATTTTATTTACGTTTAAATAAATGACATCATTTAATTATTGTTCATTTTTCAGTACTGCTAAAGTGAAAATAAAAATATCACTAATGGCTGTTTATGGTGAAATGCAAGTATAATTAAGGTGCTATTTATTAAACTACATTTCGTCGTTTTTCTCAAAATGCGGCAATTACATCAGTTTACTAGAAAGTAAATAAGTACAATTTTAATTGTCTCTAATAATGAAAAACTGATTAGCACCTAGGTTGAATTATAATCAAAGCGTTAAACACATTGCATAATTTTACAAAAAATATTCTATCAAATTTGCAATAATGCATTCGACATTTTATATTATTTTTTAAAAACTTTTCTGTGAAATTTTTTAAATGAAAAGATTGCTGCTTAATCATTGAAAGTACGCAACAGTTGGTCACTGAATTTTACTTTTCCACATTGATAAATGCTGTGTTATATTTCATAATCTATTAATTATACTGTTTTTCTTAAAACATTCAAGAAATAAGTAAATATAAGGAAAATTTAAATAAATGCATTTTAATAATTGTTAAAATGCAAATTCCAAATGTATAATAATATATAAATGTATAATAAAAACAATTTTAGAAACAAATTCATTCATGATTTTTGTGGCAATATTTTTACAACTATTGTCTAAATTCAGAGACTTTTAATTTCCTTTTTACCACATATAATATGGATAAATACAGTGTACAACAATTCTTTGTATTTTGAAGATGCAAATTTTAGATAAGAAATAAATTGCTAATTAAAATGTACGACTCATTATTGTTCAAAAATAGAAACCATTGCAATTTGTTAATGACAGTGTGTTGAAGTTTTTAATGAATGATTTTTTTTCATTAATTTCAATTCAACATTGAACATTAAACACTAATTTTATTTCAAGCAATCAGCTGTTTAAATTTTAAATTCATTTTTAAAAACGGTAGAATTTACGAAAAAAGAATCATTCACCAGTCATGAATTACTCTGCACTTGTCTTCATCTTTTCGTTTTGCATTTTCCACACAGCAGTGAAAAGCAACATAGATCCGGTAAACTGCTTTTGTTTCTGGCAATATCATGAAATGTTTTAAGTGCAATATATTTAATTATTTATTGAAATAATAATTATTTCAATAAGTTATTAATTTTATCACTTAATTTTTATGTAGTTATATGAATATTACTAAAATTTAGATACAAAACGTACTTGTCGTAGTGAAATATTGCACTGATAAATGTGAACAAGTGGAACCGATAAAAAAGGCAATATGCAGAAAAGAATGCTTTTTTCATGAAGTTTGTTTTGCTTAATTTACTTATTGAATTATTAAATTTACTTTATTCAATTGATTGATCAATTTCCTTTTCCGTAAAAATGAAATTTATTACAATAACATATTAATATAATTTTTGCTAATTTCAGGCTGCACCAATTGCAGATGCACTGCTTCAACAATTTTGCAGTGAAAGCTGCCATGAAAAATCAGATACAATCTATTTAAGTAAAACAACCATTGAAAGCTGCATGAAAGGTTGTCTTACAACAAGGTAAAGTTCAATACTTCATTTTTATAAATAATTTTTGAAATTTCATTTCAATATCTAAAATTTATCTACATTAAGCATTGTTTATTAACAAGAAACGTTCAATTTTTTGCTCTTCTCTTTTGTAGAGGTCCAAAAAGTAGAACTACTCAAAGCAGTCCATTCACAATCAAACAATTCATTGCCAATGAATGAAAATTAAATTATTTCACTTAATTGTTCTTGTCTAAATTTCACATGATTGCAATACAGCAAGCAAGCAACATAAGCTTCCTTTGTAATTGATGTATTTTTCAGCAGATACTATTTTTGATGCTAACACAAAATGCTCAAGGAATACATAATTGTCTCATCTTTTCAAAAATATGCAAACTGACTGGTGTTGTTAAAAAGATATTACACTTCCTAATGATTTTTAATTGTAATTTGCATAGACTTTTTCGTATTTGATAATTTAATGTAAATTACATATTGACAAAATATCAATTAAGATAAAACAATTTATAAAATAATGAACAAACATTCTACCCTAAAGACACTAGAAATTATAACTGAAATCCTTGCTTAAATATTATGAATAGGAAAATAACTGTGTGACCGCTTTCCATATATTATTACTTGAATAACATCAGATCTGCACTTCAGCCACCTATTATATCTCCCTAAAGTCTAGACTAAACTGAAATTTTTATCAACTGCAATTTAATCCAGTCAGTTTAAATTGACTGAATGCCTTTTTTCATATAAACAGCTAAATAT
>NW_003530667.1:0-1942 GCF_000181795.1 Trichinella spiralis
GGGGTTTTTCTTTTTGCTTTTCATAAGGAAATACGGGAATTGTCAGATTGATAACAAAACAGCAAATTTCCCAGCGATTTTCACGGTCACATAGCAGAGACGCTGTTCGAGGATTCAATCAGGCTGAAATGTCAGCTAGACTATTTGATATTTTATTAGATGTTGTTAATTAAATGCAACTGACGCGGACCGCAGAATGTGGCAATCCATTGTGGACCATTTTTAAGTTACCTATCCCGCCCACCCCACTTGAACAGCTGATGTGAGTGAGCATTATTACAGCATTTCAATATTTATCCGTTTCAAAATTAAGAAAATCAAATAAATGCGTGTTTATTTTGCAGATAAATTTGGATACCGCCTCGCTGGAAAAGTTTAATTTGAAGCGGCAGCGTTAAATTAAGCGTGTGCGTACATGACCAGAAATATTGCCGGTGCACTTTACACAAGCTTTCACATTCTCGCAATTTATTATTGTCACATTTACATACACATACACACACACAAAACCAGATACATTTCTAATTGCTTTGAAATATTATCTACAGTAAGCAATTATGACAAATGTCAGCTTCACATTTTGATGACAATTACGATTGTAGTGGATATGCGATTTATGATTTTTGATTGAACGGCGGAAAAGTATAAAAAATACACTCCTCACAACTGTTCAGTGACGTCGGATATTCTTTTTCCAACAGCACTTCTTACCGCAAACTGTGAACTGCACTTCAAGTAAAGGATATTAAAAATGAAAGCAAATTTTGTGCCTGCAGTAAAAACATGCACCACAATGCATGCTAATTGTAATTTCAGCAATAACTGAAATTACATGGGAAAAAATTCTCTTTTGTAAAATGAGCTACATCAAGCTTAATTGGTAAGACAAATTCCAGGCAATGGGCTTGGTATGTGCTTTTTCTTTTTCTTTCCTGCATTAACATTCAATTGATTTCAATTTCAAATGCCTGTGAATATTAAGTCATCAAAGGAAAAGAAAAGAACAAAAAATCCATCCTATCAAATAAGATTCATTCAATGAATTTATTGATTTCTACTATCATTCAACGTTTACTTACTTAATTTCTAAGCATATATAGAAAAAAAGGAATTTACAATAAAATTATTAATTTTCTCATTTACACAATACATTGATTAACCACATGTGTTTTATTGTTCACACTTGAGTGAGTGAATATGCATATTTCAACCAATTTAAATGAATAAAACAATTTCAATTCATTGTTTCGAGATTCAATGCATGACGACGACATTGTTTATTGCACTGTATTAAAAAATTTGCACAGATTTGTGGATTTTTAAAATTGTCATTATCATTCAAAACCACTAAAAACTATGCAAAAACAACATTGAATACGATCATTTTTATTTAATTCAACGTTATAAATAAGCAAAATAATTCCCGTGAAATTTAAATAAATCTTAAATTTGCACATAATATGTTCATTAACTTGCGTAGTAAATCGTAAATTACCGATGTATATATCTCTCTTTGTTCATTTGGATTTGAATTTTCTCGCTGCATACAGAAAGGCATTTCATATTTTACATGAAATATTTTGATTTTAATATCATCCGATAGTCTGATAAAAGCTGAAATCAGCAAAGTATACTAATACACATAAATAAAGGACAAAAAATTGAATTATTCAAAATATATCAACAAATTTGAAAATAATCAAACCGTACTCTTCATAATTCAACGATGGTGAATTAATTTATTATGAATTGCAAAATTTGAACAACTCCTTTGAAATTTAAATTATTTTATCTGGCGCAAGTGTTGCTTCTTGTTCTCTTTTTTCAAAGACTTTTTAGAAGATAGCATTAAAATGTTTGAGCAAACAAAATGAGTTTTAAAGAAGCAAAGTTCCACTAAATTTGACTGGTGATAAGAAAAAATATTTTTATTTTACGTAAA
>NW_003530667.1:3686-5705 GCF_000181795.1 Trichinella spiralis
TTTTCTATATATTTTGGGAGGGTTCTCAATATATTGGAGCTAAGACATTGAAAAGTTTGGGAGATAACATAATTTTGTGTACCAGGATTCAATCTTTCAAGTAATAGCTATTTAGTATATGTGCAAAAGAAAATTGAATCAAATCCAGTTCAAATCAATTCAATGTTTCATCAATAATTATGATCAAGTACATCCAGAATTTCAGGTGAATTGGTTCAGCATATTTTTTATTTATGTCCATATTCTATAGGCACTTTTAAATTGCAAATAATATTCTAAACATTTATCCTGACCCGGATATCATTTAATTAAACAACCAACCAAACCAAACCCATTTCATGCACACAGTTCAAGCAAATTGGGTGCAACCAGCCACAGATATCATGCGATGAATAGCACGGCCAATGTCCGCAGCCTGAAAAATACAGCAAATTCTTTTTTTAAATTGACCACTATTCATGCTTGACTTTGTACATTGAAAAAATTGAAGAAGCACAATTATATTATTGCAGATGAAATATAAAAAATTTTACAAATGCATGGGTCATCTTTTAAATAGTACAGTATGCCTGTCAAATTTAAATTTAAACGCTAGATTAGTTTACTTTTTCAGAAATATTTCAAAATAAAAACATGAAAAAACCCATACAAATACACAAAATATATACAGACTTAAATGTTGAAAAATAAAAAAAAAGAACTGCATCGTGTAGTCAGTTTAAAAAGGATAAAAAAAGCTCAGAAGCAAAAAAACTGCTCGTACAGTAACCACATGAAGTAGGTCAAATGCAAATAAGTCAACAAGCGCAGCTTGTACTCGGTTAAACTTGGACCTTTTGATCGATGCTGTTGAAAAAGCAAATAAATTTTGTAATCTGAAAACACCTTGAGACAAAAAAATAAGATTACATTGATTGCGGTGGCAATAAATAAAGTCCACTTTTGAAAAGTTGTTACGTAGAGAAGAGTACAAAGTGCAAAAAACAAATGTTATAAACAAACAAGCAACAAAATTTACGTAAAAGTGGCAAAAAAATAATGCGAAAAAACAACAACAACAAATATAGATAAATAAATAAAAGAAGTTGATTAAGTTTATGCGTTTTAGTTTCGCTTTATCAATTTTGATTATAATTTTTAATTTCCTTTTCCCCAGTTATACTGCTAGTGCTCGCTCAGCAGAGAAACGTATTTGGAATTAATACGATTATTTGTCCAATGCAAGCCTTGCAACTGACGTCATCTATATTCTTCATTCAATAATCAAGTTTACGTAATGAAATTTATTTTTAGAAAATGATAACCCAACACAACAATTTCATTCATTCATCCATTCAATCTCTCTCCCTCCATTTCTTTCAATGGATGTCAAATAATTTTTATTAATTAATTTCTATTCTACTTTTTAAAACTACAGTGTATATTTTTCTATTTTGTTAATTTAAAGTGAAACTGACTAAAACTGTTCATCGAAAAACTCGGAAAAATAAATAACATGCTGATTGAAAGCAGTGAATAATAATTTTTAATTTCTTCAAAAGAGCCAAAGCTTAGCTGAATTGACTGACTCACATAATTCATTTACTTACCATTGGAGAAAAATATTTTTTTGTAATCAACTGATTGTTCTCTTGTCCTAAACATATGCAAAAATAAAAAATTGTTTGTTTGTTTGTTTATTTATTCATTTATAAAAAGCTACTTCAAGCAAGCATGTAAAAAAAACTTACTGAATTCTTCCAAAATAAATATATTTCCACCGTAAGTGTTGCATTTCTTTATGTTGACCAAATCGACAAACCACTGAAACAAAGATTTTGAAAATTGTTGTTTCTTTTGCAAAAAAAATATGATGAATTAATTAATTATACAGCAACAAACCTTGACATCGGCAAAAGTAAAAATCAATCCATCGATGCGCACGTTCAACAGTCCGTTTTGGTTGGTTTCAATATCTTGAATGGGAAATTCACCGGCACAGTCTTTGCCTTGTCATATGATGCATATTTATACCATCAT
>NW_003530668.1:0-1352 GCF_000181795.1 Trichinella spiralis
ACTGCTTTAATATTATATTCTGCGAATCAAACGTAAGCGTGTAGTGTTACTTTGCTAAAAAGTAAACATTTCATGGAATGTGGTGCCCATTACGATCTTTTTTCATTTAATAAACTTCCCATTTATACCAAATGTGTGGCTAATTGAATTCACTTTCGCTAAGTAAGAAGGATGCCGTGCTGATTTGCATAATTAGCATATTAGTAGTCGCCTAGAGTTGAAATACATTACAAATGCTTTGTAATTAAATAATTTCACAATTCATGTCAAACTGTTGGGCTCATGCATGGTATTTCTTCGAATATTTAGAGGTATTCAACAGTTTGGACGGTGAAACTTATTCAACGCTTCACAGAAACTACGGCATATTGTAAAATGATTTTATGATTATTCCAAACAATTGTGTATCAATTTTAGGTATGTAAGTTTTTAATAATCCGCAATTGATGATTTTTTGAAAAATGTGATAAAGTTTCCGGTTTGAGCATTTGAAATTTATAGAATAAAAATACTGGCATATTGCATAAAAATAGCTTTCTAATGTGATAATTTTGGAAAATTTATAACTCTGAATTGTAATAATTCAAAAAACTCCCGTGAGCAAAGATTTTTAATTTTGGAAGCCTTCTTAACTTATATGAATATCAAGAACAATTATTGTTAAAATAAATTTCTTTTTTCAGAGGAAAACATTGATATTTTTGTTGTTAAAATTAATGACACCATTCTGTATGCTCATTTATTTAACTTTCATTTTTATCCCATTTTATTTCGACTGTCGATACGTAGTTATTTCGAATTGGCAATGTGTAACTTCTTCGAAACGCAGCTAGCATGCGTGATTTTTTACGAGCGTTGCACTTTTGGTATTTGATATGGGTGTGCATTAAAATTCGACATTCCTCGGCAATATTTTGGTTTTTTTACACAATCCATTTTTTCTTCATTTTTGGTTTCTTTTGATTAATTCGTAGGATTTTGTTTCAGAACAAGCTGAAATGGAAATAATTCGTTTAATATACACATTTTCTGTGAATGTGTCTTTATATGATGTCTTATTAAAATGAATTTTGAACTTTATGTTCCTTCAACATATATTAATGCCTGAATTTCATAACGTACGCCTTGCATGTCTAAAATTTTTTAAAAAAAGTATCTTTTTATTTGATAGCGTGTAGTTCATCATTCTTTTTATTTGATTAGCTACTGATTGATACCAAACTTGACGTTCTTTGTATTCATTTTCTGTTACAACTGTGAAAATGCGCTTTTAATGCAGTAGTTTGCGATAACAGTCGTATGAAATTGTAATAGAATCAAATAAGTCAAAAATTGGATCGCAACTAAATGCT
>NW_003530669.1:0-1326 GCF_000181795.1 Trichinella spiralis
GTATGGTCTTGCAGACTGTCTTTACAAATCGACATGTCTACGATCTTTCACTGAGCTCTACTTTCAGACCCAAAATGCTGGCGTAAGTCGGTCAGGGTCTGTTCCGTGCCGGGCATGCAGTGATCGCTCGTGGACTCTTTTGATAAGCAGCATCACTACCGGATGTGTTGATGGTAGAAGGATGGGATGTTTTCCTTTCTGCGTCCATGTCAGAATTTTGGAGGCGTCCTCCCACTCTTAGCAGTCCGTTTGCATCCAGATATGGATTGAATCTAGCTAATTTACCTTCTGGATTTTTTCCAGATTGAACGGCGGCTAGTTCCTTCTCGAAAGCCTCACGTTGAACTGTCAGCAACCAAAAATTCTCTGCTTTGGCTAGCTCTTCTACGGTCAGTTCTGCGAACTTTCTTTCGTGTCGGGGTAGCTGTAGATTTCTAAAGAAACGAAAACAAAACGCAGTGACTCTTACCAGTTTTTCGAAGTTGCTGAAACGTGACGGTTCCAATCGATCGTTCTTCTCAATCACAGAAACGGCCAATGTCGTGATCTTGTTTCTGGCTTCAGCGCTTGACGTGATCTTAGATTGATCTACTCTTACGGATTTCTTTGGCCAGTTATCTACCGGCAAAGATAACCATGGGGGACCTTCCCACCAAAGTTGACTTTCTTCTAACCTCTTTAACGAACATCCTCTGCTTAGCATGTCTGCAGGGTTTTCGCCGGTTGGGCAATAACGCCACACACTGGCTTCTGTTAGCTGTTGAATCGATTCAACACGGTTTCTTACACAGGTCTTCCATTTGACAGCAGGGCTTTTTATCCACGAAAGCGTTACTTCACTTTCGGACCAGCAAACTATCTCGTCGATCTCAATTGACAATTGTTTTCCTACGTACGTCACTAGTCTAGCAGAAACTAAAGCGGCCAACTCATCATCACACGATAGTAGGATATCATTTCTTTCAGCTGGTGATTCTGTTTCAGGTTGATCCATGATTCCGATCGATTTTAATTCCCCAAATCTGTGATGCTTTTCGCAATCGCATCGTGGTCGCACATCTATACGCATCACTTTAACAGTGTCGGTATAGTTCGTTCTCGAATCTTGACCACAAAGGATCCATCCAAGTGTGGATCGCAGTGCTACTAGCCATTCGTCAACTACACATCTTCTATCATCTTCTATGAAATGGTAGTAATAATCGATTCCGATGAGAACGTCGACATCGCAACGACCACGTGGGAAATCGTCGGCTAAGGTTCAAGTCTTTCACATGTTCCCCACATTGCTGGAGTATCTTTCTCTCAATGCGTCAACAAATCCCA
>NW_003530670.1:0-1275 GCF_000181795.1 Trichinella spiralis
TAAAAAATTTCCCAAGATTTTCAGAAAGTTCCCAGATAAATTTAAAAAGTTCCTAAGATTTTAAAAAAGTACACAAGATTTTTGTATAACCCCGAGGTTACTAAATTTCCTTTGTTAATTCAATATGAAGATATTACATTCTATGTACTTAATTTTTCATACATTTTTACATGGCATGTTTTGTTTTTTGCTTATACCACTATTTCATTTCTTACATTTCTGGATGTCCAATTTTATTTTTATGCATAATACCTGTTGTTTTTCTTCGCTCCGCTTGATTTTCTTCTCAACTTTTATTTTTCATTATCGTTTTTTATCCTACATTGATTATTTCACAAACAGAATTGCATATTTTTCATTTGTCAATTATTTCTTTTTTCTGATTTCGAATCAATAGTTTTTTTAGGTGTTATCTTCCAGAAATGATGCTTTCTGCGGTGTTTTTTCTTCATTTAATTTCGAGTATAATTTCCGTTCATACTTTGAATTTTTTTTTCTGAATCAATGTTATTCTGCATTTAGTAATGGTTTTTCCAATTTGGTTTCCAAATTCAAATTAAGTCATGCCTTCCACCAAGTTGTACTCTTAAAATTTAATTCATTCAGTTTCAGTTTACCTGTACATGATGTTAAAATTATAAATTTTTCAATAATTGATGTTAATTCCATCAATAGATTATTTCATTGAATGCCAGCGCTAGACGATTAAAAACGCTTTTCCTTTCTTTGTTTTACTGTGATTGCTTTGAATCGGATGAATAATGCATGAGGTTTGAATAAAGTGCTCTGTAGAAATATTTCTGGTTTATTTTCAAGTTATAAAATATATTTTCATGAAAATATTCATTTTAAAACCAAGAAAAGAGTAAAATGAAGAATTTAAAGAAAAAACGCTTTTCCCTTCTTTGTTTTAATCTGATTGCTTTGAATAGAAAAAAAAAGGCCGGAAATTTGAAAAAAAGGCGCCGGAAAAAAAATTTGGGCTGGGTTTTTAAAGTTAACCAAAAAATTTTTCCTTAAACCGGTTCATTTTAACCCCCTTAAAAAAAAATAAAAATGAAAAATTTAAGGGAAAAATTTTTTCCCTTTTTGGTAACCCCCCAAAGGGTTTGAACGGAAAAATAATGGGCAGCCTTTTAAAAACCTGGCTGCCTAAAAAAATTCCGGCTTTATTTTTAGGTAACCAAAAACTTTTCCAGGAAAAAATCCTTTTAACCCCCAATAAAAAATTAAAAGAAAAAATTAAAAAAAAAACCCTTTTTCCTTTCTTTAATA